>NW_022987593.1:17051089-17234578 GCF_902827165.1 Trematomus bernacchii
GTCATATTCACCCTGCAATATCTTAATAATGTAAACACCTTGACTGACAACCCGGCTTCCCTGTAACGTCCGATTCATGGTCACACATTTAGAAGCAGACACCTGTTAAATGGCTTCTTGTGTTTTGGTAACGGTGGTAAATATGTTCCCCGATAAGATCTAAGACACATTATCCAACAAAAGAAACATGTTGCATGCTGCAGTGATAACCACCCAACTATGTCTCTGTTGGGAAGCCAAATAAAGCAATGAACAATACGGGCTGTGTCCAAAATCACTCACCACTACTCTACTATAGTGACTTGCCTTTCTGTAGTGCTGTGGGAAGGAACAACGGAAATAATTTCACCCTATTTAATGGAAGATCTTTATAATATGTATTTATATCGGTAATATAGAGATGGTCCACGAGCAGAAGCTGCTTTGGCACATGTTTATTTGTGCATCTTTTCAATCGATTTTTTATCTTCAGAGTCTACTGTATATTTTCTACTTTTTTATGCTGTTTTAATTCTATTTTGAGATGTTTAAATTCTAGTATTGTTTATACTTTAATTTCTACTCATGTGCAATGCCTTGTTTTGTTTTGTTTTTTATGCTCCTGCAACGCAAACAAATCCCAATTTGGGATCAATAAAGTACCTCTTACCTTTCCTTTTCTCAGACAGCAATGACATTATTAACAGCGCAGATAAATGACCCGAATTGAGTCCGTTTTTTTTGCAGATGAGGTCACTATGTATACCTCTACATAGAACTCCTTAAAGAGTAGTGAGTGGAGTACAGTCACTTAAACTTTTTTTTTTTAAATCAAGGCTGAAGACCTTTCTGTTTGACGCTGCCATTTAATAAATCAAATAGTTATTCATATCTTACACAACACTGTTCTGGGTGTAGTTGCTTAGTTGTCGGTATGTGCTATATAAACAATCTTGTAGTGAATAACTTCAGAAACATCCATGGATTATGCACTAACACCGCCTTCCTTCCTGAACAATGCGTCGTCTATTACTTTTTCCACCCTCTACTTGTTCTTGCCTATCAAATTTCCGACCCGTTGCATGAATTTCCCCAGTTTGTTGTCCGAGCCACTCTGTTTGTCCAGAGGTTTAAGTTCTGGGTTGTACAAGTATTCGTATCGGCTGTAGACTGGGTCTCTGCGGTCTCGAGCGAGGATCCCTCCCTCTACGTTCAGAGTGCTCCTCGATCCTCGCTCCTGCTCTCCTGCAGGGTTCGGCTTCTTCTTGCTGGATCGCTGTGGACTTAATCTCTGGAACGGAGATTTATGCTTCTCTGTGTCTGCTGAAGAAGCTAAAGAGCTGTGCGACCGGGAGACGCTCGGCGAATGACCTTTCTTGGGTGTCGTTTGCTCTGCCGCCTGTGAATGGTCCGCTCTGATTGGTGGGGTTGATCCCGACGGGTTTTGTGTTCTCAGAGATTCCTTTCTTCGTAGCGACTTCTCTTCTTTCTTTGATGCTTTCTTTTCGTCAGCGTTAAGCAGCGAATGTACTTTCATTCTCAAGGAATTCATCCTTTGAAGGGTTGGTTCCTCCCGTTGTGTTTGCTTTTTGTCCGCTTGACTACTCCCAGCTTCATCGGCATGCTGAGATTCTGTGGAAGTGCTCTTTGGTACAGTTTGTTCGTCTTTGGATATTGATTGCTTTCTTTCTTTTGAAGCGACTGAGCTTGAGCTGTTGGACACCTTACCTACAGAACCAGGGTTTAGTCTGGTTTGATCCTGGCGCATTGGTTCTGCGGCCTTACCTACAGAACCAGGGTTTAGTCTGGTTTGATCCTGGCGCATTGGTTCTGCGGCCATACCTACAGAACCAGGGTTTAGTCTGGTTTGATCCTGGCGCATTGGTTCTGCGGCCTTACCTACAGAACCAGGGTTTAGTCTGGTTTGATCCTGGCGCATTGGTTCTGCGGCCTTACCTACAGAACCAGGGTTTAGTCTGGTTTGATCCTGGCGCATTGGTTCTGCGGCCTTACCTACAGAACCAGGGTTTAGTCTGGTTTGATCCTGGCGCATTGGTTCTGCGGCCTTACCTACAGAACCAGGGTTTAGTCTGGTTTGATCCTGGCGCATTGGTTCTGCGGCCTTACCTACAGAACCAGGGTTTAGTCTGGTTTGATCCTGGCGCTTCGGTTCGGCAGGTATGCTAGATTTCACAGAGTTCTGCTTTGGTAGAGCTTTTTCGTCTTTGCCTATCTCCTCATTTGCTTCTTTGAATGCAGCTGAGTCGGCGCTGTTGACACGTGAACCCTCTTTCTCCTCAGGGATCTCCGTCAAAGCCTCCATCGCTCTTGGGTGTTGGAGACCGCTGGGCTGCAAGTGGGAGAGCTTGAGCGAGGGATCGTTTAATTGTATTTCCAAATCAGCAGCTGAGGTTGTCCTGGAGAGAGACTCGTGCCAGTCGTATTTCGGTGTTGTTTTTTTATCTGGAGCCGTCGTGACGTCGTAGTTGGAAGCCGAGCGATGGCCATCAGAGAGAGGTTGCTCTCTTTTGTCACCTTCCTTATTTGGCTCACTGTCTTTGTGATTGGTTGGTTCCATGCTGACCCCATTTTGCACAATTGGCTCTAATTCTGGGATACTCTGCCTCATGTCCAGACTTCTTAATGAAGACAAATACTTTGGTCTGTCCAGAGCCTGGTACATAGACCTCAAGGACTCTTGGCTCTGCCTGAGGTTGCTGAAGTCCTGCAGACTGAGCCTCTTCTGCCTCATTTCCTCCATCCTGGTCTTAATGTCCCTCGATCTAAGTTGGATCATCTGTGATTGCTGCTCATTCAAGCCTGTGTGGCTGCTATACGGAGAGGACATTGGGGATAATGCATCATCTTTAGGCCCGTTGCTGTCGTTAAAGTATGCGTCCATCTTCCACCTGTGGAGGGATGTTTCAGAGTTGAATGGTATCAGATTTTGGTCCGCTCCGTAGCGAGTTCGGTGTCTAATGTGATGTTGAGACAACCTATTTTGTAGCAAGTTAAGTCCTGTTTTATCGGGGGCAACAGGCAGTCCGAGGTCTTTAGTCCCCATCCTCAGTCGAGTTGAGGAGTTTAACTTCTGCAGCTCTCCGCCATAACTGTGTCCACGCACCAGGTTCCCCATGTCGAAACAGTGAGTTTGATTCAGCCTCTCCTGAACGCTCAGGCCTCTCGTCATGGCGCCGTTGTTAAATCCATCCTGAGCGCTCCTCATGCCTTGCATCACTTTGGGTCTCATGTGGATTTGGTGGAGGGAAAGCTGGCTGGAGTTTGGGCTCCCGAGGGTCACGCCTTCTTTCAGGAGCTGGATGGAAGACATTTCCTTGGACAGAACTGCAGGGACTGTGGAGCGACCGTAAAGTCGTCTAAACTCCTCGTCATAAGAGCCCACCAGCTGACCAGTGATCACCAGGACCATGCTGTGGTTGATCTTCTCAAACGCCCACGTGTAGCTGGAACAGAAACACACCATCCAGCAGGGATCATTAACCTGTTACTTATACAAACTTTTGCATCTAATTGTTAAATCAAAAACCTTTGTTCACTGCTTCAACAGAGAAGAAACTAAAACTCAATTGAACTCACTTGATGTTGTGACTTCTTGGACTTGGGTGAAGAACAACCCTAACCCTAACCCTTACCGAACCCAAAAATCATCAAACCCTAATTCCCAAGTATTAGCATTTTCAAGACAAATTCAGGCCTTTTTTAAATTCAGGATTGGTTGAGGGAGCAGAAAGTAAGCTGCTTTTTAAACTTGCCATGCAGATTTGTTTTCTTAAGAATGTGGTCAGACCATACGGATCATGCACCTGGCCAAGATACAAAACCATAAGAGGCACCAAATTAATTTGATTTATTTGGAATAAGGTTAATAAAAGGCCCCTGAATACATGTGAAAAAGGGTAAAAGTAGGACAGACTCACCTGTATGTTCCAAACAGCACTGTTCGGCAGTCCACCAGAATAAATCTTTGCTCCAAATCTCCACTGAACTTCACCCCGGAGCGGCACTGATACCGCAGCCCAGGAACCGTCCGAACACGGAGCTTCTGATGGAGAAACAAACACAAAAAGGTCACCAGGTTAGAGATACTTTAGCATTTAACCATCCAGCAGATACACAGCCACATTAGCAGTATGTGGAGTGGAGTTGCTTTGCTCTGCTACATCATGCTAACTAGCTGTAACTGAGAAAACTGCCATTTTCAAGCATGGAAAGTAAAAATAGTAGCTTCCTAAGCACTTCCTGGTTGACCCGTTTCCGCCAGCCCATTGGCTTTGCGGAAAAAGAAAGCAACATTTTTATTGGACCACGTTATAGCAATGACAATTTCGACTCTTTCAGGGACTCAGGCAGAAGAGCAATTGTGTTGACTTGAACTGGGAACCAGATGGTCACCAAACGGTCACTGGTTCAAATCACTGCACAGACCAACAAAATAAAAAGAAATACATTATATTTAAAAACAAACAATGGTTTTCTGGAGCAATGCAACAATCTCCCAAAAGTGCCCCAAGGCGCTATACTATGGCCATCCTTTCCCCAAACACCTCTCCATTAATGAATGTATAGATCCTGTTTGTGCATGTGTTTATATCAACTGTTCTATAACTGTATAACAACAGAGTAAAAACTGAATTTCCCCGAGGGGATTAATAATAATCGGTTAGTTTAGGTTGAAGAGTTAAAAGTGTATTCAACAAACACAGTCCATCAGTCTTAGATATGTAATACATCTCCTTTCATTCTGCCTTAAATCAGAAGACATTGTATTTGACCTACAGTAGGCTTCTTCCAAAATATACCAAAAAGTAACTTCACTAGATTTAAGTAATTCTGGGAAATTAGCAAAGTAGCAACATGATGAAACCTGTGTGTTTCATTACATCAAGACACACAGACACACACACACACACACACACACACACACACACACACACACACACACACACACACACACACACACACACACACACACACACACACACACACACACACACACACACACACACACACACACACACACACAGACAGACAGACAGACAGACAGATAGACGGATAGACAGTCACACACACACACACACACACACACACACACACACACACACACACACACACACACAGACAGACAGACAGACAGACAGACAGACAGACAGACAGATAGACGGATAGACAGTCACACACACACACACACACACACACACACACACACACACACACACACACACACACACACACACACACACACACACACACACACACACACACACAGACACACAGACAGACAGACAGACAGACAGACAGACAGACAGACAGACAGACAGACAGACAGACAGACAGATAGACGGATAGACAGTCACACACACACACAACACACACACACACACACACACACACACACACACACACACACACACACACACACACACACACACACACACACACACACACACACACACACACACACACACACACACCCTTTGTGATCCTCAACATGATGAAACCTGTGTGTCAGTTTCTCTGAGTCTGGTATTTCTAATACTGTCTAAGCGGTTTCTTCTTTCAGCTCTAACCTCCTCTTGCTGCTCAACAGGAAAATCCAGCCTCGAACAGATCTGTCTTACGGCGTCTCGCATGAATAATGACAGGTAATGATGCACGTAGCAGGGACGTGCTGGTAAATGACAGTGTTTTCACCAGGGTGTGGAGCAAATGTCAGACTTAATCCACTGAAAGCTCTGCCAACAGAAGAAAGGTCGAGCCACAGGCAAAGCTTCCCTTGCAGGAGACATCATGTACATGTACAATGACATTACATGATTCTATTCTATTCATCGGGGGAATAACAATCTGCAAATATACGGATAAAAGAGCGGGAAGATAGGGCGTTTTCCGAAAATGCTGTTATTGTGTTAGATTGTTTACTTTTGAGTGTGGTTTAATATAGCTTTAATTAGATAATGTCTATCTTCCTATTCTTCTAGTTGACCAGAAAATAAGCAATTTCTAAATCTTAAAATCCTAAACTTCACACGTGCATTTAAGAAATCAATGTTTGAGTCCATCAAGGATGCTTATCTTTCTTGAATGATTAATAGTGAGTAGATTTAGGATGTATTTTGTTCAATTGGTAAAACTAATTGAAGCAATAAAGATGGCAGACAGAGTCTTTGTTTACATAAAGTATTTTTTTTACAAAATCACATTATGTGCATCGGTGTGAACGCGCCTGTGTTTCTTTCTTATTGAGCATTTGCAAAGCTCATGTTTTCAAAGATTACAAATCTCTGATTACATTTATCTTACTGCCTTTTTCAGGACTTTCTCACCACTATTAGATCAGTGTAATTGCGTGAGACTGCAAAGGTCACTGCAGGCTTGGGCATGTCATTCTGTATTCGTTGCATGAGAACAATGACCCACTCATAAAAGCCTTGATCTTTATACACCTCTGGGATATTGGTCCCTTTCAGCCCTTCAAACAAACGTTAAATTACGTGTAATACATTGTTACAGCAAGAAAGATCCACGCTAAGTCTACACTGTGATCATCTTTCCCTTCATGAACCCAAAGATCTCCAGGTTCCCCTTGCCCTTTGGCTTTCTGTTGACAGATCACTTGCTATTGCACTGGGACTCTCAGAAAACGAAAGAAATGTCCGCTGGTAATGGTAACACGACTAGTGGACAAGGAGTAGTTTGATCCTTCTCTGGATAAAGAACAAGCATCACACTGACAGGAAGTAGGCGGATGTTGAAACTGGTGGATGGACATGATGGTGCAGGGGCAGAAATACAAAATAACTTTTTCTGTTTTAAACCTCAACTAGAATCAAAATCAATCACAACATCATCATTGTCATTATACTTGTTGTGCAACAAAACATGTGCAGGTCGATGTAGTTTGAAAGAGAAACAGATACATTAAAACAGTAATAGCAGCAAAGAAAATACAAAAATATAAGGCACTATTATATTACAAGGTTTGACAAGGTTACAAAATGTACAGATTTGGTTTTGGTGTTAATAGATAGATTTAAAACAAAGATACAGTTTTGTCATTCTGTTAAGTTGTCCTGAGATTAACACATGAACATATATATAATAACTTGCTTGTTTTCCATAAGTTAGACTTTAAGAAACACTCAAATGGATTTTCTCTCAGCTCTACGAGGAGACTGAGATCCTCTGAAATCTCACTCAACTCACAGACAAAAATCTGTGTTTTTTTTCCAAATGACACTGTCGTCCCACTCAATATCGTGTCATTGCACTAGATTGAGGCTTAAAGTGAGATGTGGGGGGTTGCGAAGCTCCACTTAATTCCCAAATGTAGATACAGTAACTTCCAAAATGGCACCTTTAAGCTCCTGTGTAATATGGCGGCAGAAACCAACTTGAACTTTCTCTTTGCACGTCTAATGTTCTTTATTTCCCACCTTGAGGTCCTGGATGTTGATGCCCACCCTCTGCGTCATGTTGAGGAAGCTCCTGATCTGAGACTGGTCCAGCAGGATGTAAACCACCACTCCTCTCAGCGTGGCCGTGACGATCTCTTTGAAAATATCCACGTCAGTGAACACGTCCATCGCTATGGCGATACACTGGAGAAACCATAAACAATTGAAAACACATTTTAATACAGGAAGAAAAACAAAGTTATTCTGTGATAGAGTTGAAAAACTGAAAAAGGATTCCAAGTTATGAAGACATTTATTTGACCGATGTTGCTCAACAAATGTTCCTCCAAGTGAAATACATTTTTATTTATGTTTAAATACATTTTTGTTTTGTATTTTTTGTATTGACTTTTTTTACTTTATATCCTTATGGTTAGATACATACAGTTTGATTGTAACCAGGGCCGTCCCTGTCCAACATGAGGCCCCACGCAAAGTCATATGGTGAGGCCCCTCTGTTTCGGGGGGGGGGTTTCGGAAACCGTGCTGCGCCACACTAATTGTGCCTCATAAGCGCATAGGTGCGCCGCATTTTCGGCTCAGGTGAGGCCCCCTCTGCAAGGTGAGGCCCCCTCCGCAAGGTGAGGCCCCCTCCGCAAGGTGAGGCCCCCTCCGCAAGGTGAGGCCCCCTCCGCAAGGTGAGGCCCCCTCCGCAAGGTGAGGCCCCCTCTGCAAGGTGAGGCCCCCTCCGCAAGGTGAGGCCCCCTCTGCAAGGTGAGGCACCCTCCGCAAGGTGAGGCCCCCTCTGCAAGGTGAGGCCCCCTCTGCAAGGTGAGGCCCCCTCCGCAAGGTGAGGCCCCCTCCGCAAGGTGAGGCCCCCTCCGCAAGGTGAGGCCCCCTCTGCAAGGTGAGGCACCCTCCGCAAGGTGAGGCCCCCTCCGCAAGGTGAGGCCCCCTCCGCAAGGTGAGGCCCCCTCCGCAAGGTGAGGCCCCCTCCGCAAGGTGAGGCCCCCTCCGCAAGGTGAGGCCCCATGCAGTCTGCATGATCGGCCTGTAGGGAGGGACGGCCCTGATTGTAACTATTATTTATCTTTGATTGGGACATCTTTCCTTTAACTTCTTCAGTTTGTTTAAATGTCTTCTTATGTTTGCATTAAGATTTGTATTAGTTTCTATTTTATTCAACATTTATTTGATTTCTGATTAAGATGTAAAAGAGGGTGTGAACAAAGGAATGATTATATATCTGGATGTGTGCATTTCTTTGTCTGCATGCACAACATGTAAATATAAACTTTAACCTGAACCCTCAATAACATCTCTTAAGTCTTCAAATGTTTTTTGTGGCAATATTGAATGTCTTTTTATCGTGATTCAAGCCATTTCAAGACATAATTAAAACATACTTGTAGTGCCATGGAAGAATAAAAAAGGATCGGTATGCTCACCGTGTTATTAAAGAGTTAGCTTAACTTTACGAGGTATATTATTATTCTGTCACACACGCAGCATGTTCTGTTAAATACATGTTTCAGTCATTATAAGAGGCGTGGTTCTCTGAGGGGATAAAGGACGACTGTTACCTGAAATCTGATTTATGGTTTGTTCCTTGACAATTATCAGGTTGAAATGTTTTACAGGACATGAATACATTAAGAAGTGCAAGTCAAGCTGATACACTGTAAGCATGACATAAATCTTCTTCAGAAGGTGGACACACACACACACACACGCACGCACGCACGCACGCACGCACGCGCACACACACACACACACACACACACACACACACACACACACACACACACACACACACACACACACACACACACACACACACACACACACACCCACCCCGCAGTACTTTGTGAATGATTAGCTCCAGCAGAGAACACACAGGCTAAGACACGTTGCTGAGTGTCTGAAGGGGAACTTGGCCTTTACGTTAACCTTTTCTATTCAGACCTTTCTACTTCTCTCTGCATGCAAATTATCTTTTGCTGTCTGTGAAGCTGAACACAAAGGGTGTGGAGAGTAAAAAGACATATGTTACTCATGCAGAGGCAAGTGGATTCATTATTCATATTTGGAAGAGCAGACTAATCCATCACCTCAGGTGTTTTATTTCTAAAAGTCAGTTTTCTGCCAGCTGAAGGTCACACTTTTAACTTTAAGTAGCTGCTGCACAGACTTTTACTCCTTTCCTCACAAAGTACTTGTTGCTACTCACTTTCTCGTATGTAATAAACTGTTACAACCAACATGTACTTATATTATTGTGCCAACATCTGCTGTTCAGCTAAAGGAGTCAAATGTTTTACGCAAAAACAATGCGTTACGAGTAAAAGTCCTGCGTTTTAAATACAAAAGAGGCGTAAAACTCTGCTTCAACTCACAGAAGAACATAATGCATTTTAGCACGTTTTATAATAACATAGAGTATATGGTATTACGGTTGTTGATGTATCCATGTGCTCATCACCTTAATATTCTCGCTAATATATTTAAAGGGGACCTATCATGCAAAATGCACTTTTGTACGTCTTTTATACATGAATATGTGTCCCCGGTGTTCCAGGGAACTCACCAAGTGTCAGAAAACACAACCCTCTCTATTTTCCTCCATACCCAAATCTCTAAAAAAGGGGCTGCAACGGATCTGATAAAAACTGATCCAGATTTGAACACTGTCCTGACGTCAGGACGGTGGCGCTACGGCTATTGGGCCAACTCCACCAATCAGGAGGAGACAGCCACGGCCATTGCCGTTCGAAAGCGCTTGAGACGCTGTAGTACATATGCCAGGCCTCTAGATGGTGCTGTTCTCACTGAATCAACCCTTGCAGAAACAGAGCTATAAATTGTCAAATTGAGCGAAATGAGGCATGGCTAAAATGCATGATCTGTTTGGTATTTTGAAAAAAAAAAAGTATAAATATGGCTTATATAGGTATGGTCCTACACTATATTATTATAATATAGCATGATAGGTCCACTTTAAATTATGTTTTGTATACATTACTGCTGGGCTCGTGAGTTCCCCCTGTGGATCTAAAGAGTCTCAACGATACAATAATATTATATTTATTTGCTGATAAGTGATTCTGTGATCTGTTTCTTCATGTGTTATTTGAAATATCCCAAGTCAAGTGTACAAACATTTCTCTTAAAGCTGGAGCCATTTGATGAGTTATAAAATCCAGTCATTACCCGCCTTCATATCGTACAAGTTGTTTACAATGCATTACTTTACTGCAGCTGGTGTCTTTTTAGACCATAGGATGAGCACCACAGGGCGTTCAGTGAGCTGTTGTTTATGCAGAGAAAAATGTAGTTAGATGTGTGTTTTCTCCTCTCCTTCAACGCCTCTCATTGTGTTTTTGTGCCGCCAATTACCTGATGTCTTTGGGTGTGAGCACCACACACAGAGAGATGAAACTCCTCACATTCATCCTGCTGATGCATAACTCTGACCTCACCTTCACTGTGCTTTTTAAAAACAGTAGTAGAAAGTGCCTTTACTCAGGTGTTTACCTAACTTTACTTCTGACATACAGTACTTGTACTTTAAAATACACAAAAACACTGGTCTGTTGTACTATTGAGAGTATACTCTTACTTTTCACAGTTTTGCTTAATAATACTTCTGTACTTCTACGAATAGGACATTTAAACTGTACTTGTAATGAAGTATTTTAAGATCACAGTATTTCTCCTTTAAAGTGGACCTATCATGCTATATTTAAATGATATATTGTAGGGCCATACCTATATAAGGTATATTTATACGTTTCCGTTTTCAAAATACCAAACAGATCATGCATTTTAGCCATGCCTCATTTCGCTCTATGTGCTGTTCTCCAGCACTGTTTTTGCAGGGGGCTGATTCTGTGAGCTGCAGCTGACCACGCCCCCCTGCAGCACAGGGGAGCCGCTCTGATCAAGTCAGAAGAGGGGGAGAAAAAGAGATCTCCGTCCTCCGTGTTTTATTATAGCCTATTATTATATAGAGTCGTTATTCATTTGTTTTAAAGCTCAATAAATAACAAAGCAGAGCTTTGACCGGCACTTTTCAAATTTTGTCCGGAAGATTTAAACTTTAACGGACACCTTGACCGGCGAAAGAAAACCTAACTGAAACTCTGCCGCACGGTCCCCTCGTTCCTTGGAAGAGGCGGAGAGGTGGGTGTTTGTCATCTGCTGGTGGACTAACCGGAGAGAATTACAATGCTTGAACGACGGGGAGGGATTGCATTGAATTAAAGCAGCGGGAGCAAACGCTTGCCTCGGGGAGGGAGAAAAAAAGCCACAGCGGAGAATAAACAGAAGGGTAACCATGGTAACCATGCGCGGGAAGTCTTCTTCGCTGCTTTTGTGGCAGACTACAGTGCCACTTACAGGCCTGGCATATGTACGACAGCGTCTCCAGCGCTTTCGAGCGGCAATGGCCGGCCGTGGCCCAACCCCACATTCCCCTGATTGGTGGAGTTGGCCCAATAGCCGTAGCGCCACCGTCCTGACGTCAGGACAGTGTTCAAATCTGGATCAGTTTTTATCAGATCCGTTGCAGCCCCTTTTTTAGAGATTTGGGTATGGAGGAAAATAGAGAGGGTTGTGTTTTCTGACACTTGGTGAGTTCCCTGGAACACCGGGGACACATATTCATGTATAAAAGACGTACAAAAGTGCATTTTGCATGATAGGTCCCCTTTAACTAAGATGAGCATCCGAGCAAAGGCGTCACTTTGCCTGGATAAGTGTTTTGGACATAAGGGCTCAGATAAAACCTTTAACACGCAATTTATGTTATATGTGTGTTTTGACTTATTATTCTCCAAGTCTGGAAAAAATGCATTACTGTGTATCATAAGAGCGTATAGTATAAGAGAGTTTGCAATGTTAAATTGTTATTGGCAAAAATGACAGTCATTCATAGGAAATCATTAATGAGTAAGAAATTAGAACTTACATTTGTTCAACTTATTGGTGCATTTTTTTGTCAGTAGGTTGTTTTTTTCTTTTTTAACTTGTTAGATTCTTCAGACTATGCACATTTAAAAATATATATATATTTACATTGCACTTCCTGCTGTCTTATTGTGCAAACAAACCCTTCTGAAACATTCGCATTATTACATTTCTTGGTGCACGCAGAACATTATTAACATACAGTATTCTTTAGAAAAGTCCCCAGCTTCCCCAGTGTAAATGACACCTATGGATCTGTACTTCTCCCCCTGTGTTTTAAAGTATTTAACAGTATTTAGTTCTCACCAGCCTGGCCTCCTGGATCTGTTTGCGCACCACCTCCTTGATGGTGGGGGTGTTGAGTCTGGGGGGGTTGAACAGTAGGCTGATGGAGGTCTCCGCCCCCTCCAGAGCGACCTCAGGCCAGCCCAGGTCCAGGTCCGGCACCTCCTCATCGGACTCAGTGGGGAAGTAGGTGGAGGGGCTGGCTTCATCCGTGACCTTCTTCCCCTCCGAGGAGTCGTCGTCCTCCAGCACCGGTAGCTCTGCATGTTCCAAAATGAACTGGATCTCCTCCTCCGACAGGAAGTGGCTGATCTGCTCCACCCTGAGGAACTCCTCGTACGCCTCCTGGCCTCCACACAGCAGCGCGTAGATGGCCAGGCGGTAAGTCTCCTTATAATGTGGCTGTATGTAGAGCAGATCGCCTTCTTCTTTCAGGGAAGACAGGCCGGACAGATTGGACTCCATGGTCGAAAATTCCCACAGGTCTCTCTTTACCTTTAATGTGAGAAGATGTGTTAATAATCAATCAACTAACCAAACAATCAACCAACCAACCAACCAACCAACCAATCAACCAACCAACCAACCAACCAACCAGTCCCCCCATGCATACATCAATCCACCAACCAACCCATCCATCCATCCATCCATCTATTACATTACATTACATGTCATTTGTTAGACGCTTTTATCCAAAGCGACTGACATACATTCAGTACTGTGGACAATCCCCACAGGAGCAATTTGGGGTGAAGTGTCTCAGGGACACAACGACATGCTGACTGCAGTGGGACTGAACTTGCTATCCCCTGATTCGAAGTCCAGCACACTATCTACTGAGCCACTGAGCCAGCCATCCATCCATCCATCCATCCATCCATCCATCCATCCATCCATCCATCCATCCATCCATCCATCCATCCATCCATCCATCCATCCATCCACCCATCCATCCATCCATCCATCCATCCATCCATCCATCCATCCATCCACCCATCCACCAACCAACCAACCAACCAACCACCAACCAACAAACCTACAAACCAATTATGAGGTAGCACCATAAATGTCACTTCTGTGAGGCAAATAAAGGATTTCTGATATTTGACCCTTTTTATTCGGATACTACTCAACTATATCTATCGATAAAGACAGATGAAACCAATCAATTAAATAAAAAGGAGGGTTGCTGTTAACATGCTGCCACACTACAAAATGTAAATGAAGCAACACTGGAGAGCTCAATGAGAGAGAAAATGTAAAAACCTGTCCAACAAGTGTGATTTACCAGTTAGGTAAACAGTGACAGGCATGCAAGACAGTTGGATATCATTCAACATTTTAATAACAAATGTACAGTATACTATTTGCCAGTGAAATGTAGTGGAGTAGAAGTAAAAAGTAAAATAGAAATCATCATAAAGGTCTTAAAGCGCTCAATGAGAGGATTATTTTGCAGGAATGGTTTGAGATGCTTTTGTTTTCTGTGTCAAAACACACTCAAATGTACTGAAACTGACAACAACAAGCAGGCAATTTCTTTTAACACCAACTTTCGAGCAATCAATTCCAGACATTGATATATGTTTTGTATAAATTGTTCCCTTGTGCATCAATAGAGTTTGATTGAAGCATTAGATAACCTGATTATTTCTCTTAAAATAAACTGGATTTGATTTGTTAGGCACCAAAAAAGTGGATTTTTGTGCAGGAATGGCTTAAGATGTTACTGTTTTCTTGTGTTTAAACATTTTCAATGCATGGCAACCGAGTTGTATACATTTTAAGCCAATAGGCGGTGAATTTTTTTATTCTAAAAGGATAAAATCTCTTTAAAAACCAATGTAATCATTTGTGCTTATCAAATCTGAATAAATGACTTAGTAGTAGTGAAACTGCAATAACAACAGGAGAGTCGAGTGATTACAACTTGATTTGAATGGGGTTTTTAGGGATTAAATCACAGTTTCCTGTAAAAGTTCATCATAAAACAGAATCACTTTTGCAAAAGCTTTCTCTCATAATGTCAAGACCAGTGTTGGACGTAACTTTATGCTTCTTTAAACTTCACTCCACACGACTTCAGAGAACAATATAGTACTTTTTAGTCGTCTACATTAATGTGACGCCTATAGTCACAGTAACATTATATAAAGACGAGCTCAATGAGTGGGAAAATGTGAAAACCTGTCTAACAAGTGCTATTTACCAGAAGCAAGTAAACAGTTCAAGACATGCGGTGGCAGTTGGATAACTTTTTAACGAAAAAGATAAACAGACTTACTTCATGACTGGAAAAATAAATCCTGTGCAGAGTCCTCTAACAGCTTAGAAGGAACAAAGTGAAGTGTGTGTGTTGTGTGTGTTCATGTGTGTGTGTATGAATCAGCAGCAGCAGTAAGGTGTGGATTTGAAGTGTCTATTCAGAGGAAGAGTATTCGTACCTACCCTGTTGGCTGCACTGACAGATCTCATTCTGAAACAAGGCCCGCCCCTCTCTGCTCACCTGAGAGTTTCAGGTGTGAGAGCAGGTTTGTTTACGCTTTGAGCCTGAATACAACACAATATGAGCATGTTTGTATTTGTTTATTCAGTGCAGCTGCATGAATCATGTTACCTCCTGACAAACAGTACATTAGCTTTCAAAATTCAAAATGATCCTGCTAGAAAAGATGGATTACATGCAGTCAGAAGTTTGAGAGGAAAACTTTTTAATTTTTAAAGAGGCCCAATTAAGCTTTTTAGGGTTTTCTCTTTCCTGTAGTGTGTTATAGTTTGTGTGCATGTAAATGGTCTGCAAAGGCTAAAATCACTGTGTTCCCTTCAGAGGGAGTTTCTCTCCCACACACTCCCCCCCCGGCCTGAAACGCCTCCATTTGACTCCTTTGTTTGCTTCCTGAATTAAGTGACATCACTATATAAATCTCGCTCTTCTATTGGCTAGCGCTCCAGCACATTGTACGTGATAGGCTAATCTCTATGTGGTTGACCAATCACAACAGAGCCGGCCAGCTAACCAATCAGAGCAGACTGGGCTCTGGTTTCAGACAGAGGGTGAAAAGAGGTGCTGCAGCACAGGCAGTATGAGAAAAATAAAGAGCTTTTTGAACATTAAGCATGGAGACATGTCCCAGTAGAGACACTACATACTGATATACACCTGAACATCAGCAGGAGAGGACTCTTTAAAGTAGAGACACTACATACTGATATACACCTGAACATCAGCAGGAGAGGACTCTTTAAAGTAGAGACACTACATACTGATATACACCTGAACATCAGCAGGAGAGGACTCTTTAAAGTAGAGACACTACATACTGATATACACCTGAACATCAGCAGGAGAGGACTCTTTAAAGTAGAGACACTACATACTGATATACACCTGAACATCAGCAGGAGAGGACTCTTTAAAGTAGAGACACTACATACTGATATACACCTGAACATCAGCAGGAGAGGACTCTTTAAAGTAGAGACACTACATACTGATATACACCTGAACATCACCAGGAGAGGACTCTTTAAAGTAGAGACACTACATACTGATATACACCTGAACATCAGCAGGAGAGGACTCTTTAAAGTAGAGACACTACATACTGATATACACCTGAACATCAGCAGGAGAGGACTCTTTAAAGTAGAGACACTACATACTGATATACACCTGAAACATCATCAGGAGAGGACTCTTTAAAGTAGAGACACTACATACTGATATACACCTGAACATCATCAGGAGAGGACTCTTTAAAGTAGAGACACTACATACTGATATACACCTGAACATCAGCAGGAGAGGACTCTTTAAAGTAGAGACACTACATACTGATATACACCTGAACATCAGCAGGAGAGGACTCTTTAAAGTAGAGACACTACATACTGATATACACCTGAACATCAGCAGGAGAGGACTCTTTAAAGTAGAGACACTACATACTGATATACACCTGAACATCAGCAGGAGAGGACTCTTTAAAGTAGAGACACTACATACTGATATACACCTGAACATCAGCAGGAGAGGACTCTTTAAAGTAGAGACACTACATACTGATATACACCTGAACATCAGCAGGAGAGGACTCTTTAAAGTAGAGACACTACATACTGATATACACCTGAACATCAGCAGGAGAGGACTCTTTAAAGTAGAGGCACTACATACTGATATACACCTGAACATCAGCAGGAGAGGACTCTTTAAAGTAGAGACACTACATACTGATATACACCTGAACATCAGCAGGAGAGGACTCTTTAAAGTAGAGACACTACATACTGATATACACCTGGACATCAGCAGGAGAGGACTCTTTAAAGTAGAGACACTACATACTGATATACACCTGACATCAGCAGGAGAGGACTCTTTAAAGTAGAGACACTACATACTGATATACACCTGAACATCAGCAGGAGAGGACTCTTTAAAGTAGAGACACTACATACTGATATACACCTGAACATCAGCAGGAGAGGACTCTTAAAGTAGAGACACTACATACTGATATACACCTGAACATCAGCAGGAGAGGACTCTTTAAAGTAGAGACACTACATACTGATATACACCTGAACATCAGCAGGAGAGGACTCTTTAAAGTAGAGACACTACATACTGATATACACCTGAACATCAGCAGGAGAGGACTCTTTAAAGTAGAGACACTACATACTGATATACACCTGAACATCAGCAGGAGAGGACTCTTTAAAGTAGAGACACTACATACTGATATACACCTGAACATCAGCAGGAGAGGACTCTTTAAAGTAGAGACACTACATACTGATATACACCTGAACATCAGCAGGAGAGGACTCTTTAAAGTAGAGACACTACATACTGATATACACCTGAACATCAGCAGGAGAGGACTCTTTAAAGTAGAGACACTACATACTGATATACACCTGGACATCAGTAGTAGTAGTTTCTGTTGTAGATTGTTTTAAAATGTCTTAGGGGTAATATCACATTTTTAAGCAAGCTCACTCAATCCATTTTTAACTCCAGTTAGAGTTGTTGTGTTTTCATTTTGAAGTCCAATAAAGGGTTTGAACTGGCAGCCATTACCAGTGTGAATCACCCATTCATCCTGCAAAGGACGCACTGGTTTCTGTTGAGAGCAATTTGCAGCTTGGCAGGAGAAACCTTAATCTCCAAGAGAATTCAGACTTGACTGCAAATGATTGTTGAATATGTTCTCTAAGTGTAGGCACCTTTGAAATGTGATCAGGGAGTATCAGCTAAAGATAATGACTGACAGATCAGATCAGACTTCAATGGGATCAACTCAATATTTAGCTCCACATCGCACTGTTGTAATTCAATAATGATCGAAGGTCACTCACACTTTTCTGTACTTAAACACAAACTCAAAGTCTCAACATGGTTTCCCTGTCATGCTACTGTACACAGTGGGGATATACAGTATATAAAGTATTTCTAACACGCCATCTATCACTTCAAAACATACAGGAATTGGAGCCGTGGTGCATTCTGGGGCATGAAATATAAATGCCGTTACAAAGAGAAAACTCTGGGCCGAAACAGAGGGTTAATTAAAGAAATTATTGCTTAAAGGTGGGGTAGGTAATTTTGGAGAAACCAGCTCGAGTGCGCTAGAATTTGAAAATACACAGCCGGAGAAAATCTGCCACTTCCTTACAGAGCCCCTCCTCCAACACACACGAACGCGCACATGACCAATGAGGGCACGAGATAAGTTTGTGCACAGATGGAAGGCTGACAGGCAGGTAGGCCATCCAGTTATTTTAGCCGGGCCGGCTAAAATGATTGGTCGTGCTTTTTACAGTATTACGGCTTCCACAGATGACATGTTTGTATGGATTTTTTGTCAAAGCACTTAAGATATTCATTGCTATCGGGATGTTAAGAGCATTCCATGGAATATAACAAAAAGTGTATCTCGAGCCGGTTTCCCAAATGTACCTACCCCACCTTTAAATTAAGAGAAGTATGGGTGAATCACTTTTACTGATGTCGAGGCCTCTCTGGTGTTTGGAGTTAGTACCTTCACTTGTCAGTCATTTTAAAATATTTAATATTTAGAGATCCATGTAGTTTACAAACAGGCGGATATCTAAACCTTAAAATCTATAGGTTTAATGACAACTATACAATCATCTGGACAGAGTTTAAACCAATAAACCCTTCTTCCTTTTGGGGCAAAACTATCTCAAACGTCCTTATAAGAGCTAGAGAGATGAATAAGAGAGACGATATTAATCACAGAGACACAGAGAGGAGGTTGATAAGTAACGTTTATTGCTGTTTCAAAGCTTTGGGGGAAACACGACATGTTGAAGACACAGGGCAGGAAGACGTGACTATATTAACTCACAGGATCATCGTCAGCTGGTGAAGCTACCTGGGATAAAGGAGGACAACTTGAAACACCCCAGAGAGAAAACAAAAAATTATCTGGTATCTGGTGTTCATTTCCCACTCAGCTCTGTACCTGAAGACTCCCAGGTTATTTAGTTTAAAGGGTGATTTCCGTTTATTATAATTATGGTCTTATTTTGTTAGTTTTGGTCACCTTTTTTGTGGTTATGATACCTTTGTACTCAACAGGTAAACCGATAACACCTGGGAATACATCGCTAGAGAGACAATGGAGGAAACATGATTAAAAAACCCTGTATTTGGAGTAAACTTTTGGACTTTTATCCATCAAATAAGTGTGTTTACCCTGGATACTTGCGTACAGCCTGTGTTCCCTTACCTTCATGCCCTCTTTAAAGTGACTTAATAATGACCAAAGTTGTAATAAACTGGAATTATCCTTTAACATCCATAAGGCGTTCCACTATCGTTGCATAGTGGAAGGTGCAGCTTTGAAAAATCTACCCTGGTTTTACTTTTTTTTCTACGTTTTTTGCATCTTTTATCCCACTCAAAGCAGTTGAATGATATTAACATGAAAAGGGAATCTACTGTATGCTAGTAGCCACTGTTAAAGCCCCCCTCTCTTGTTTTATTATATATATCGTGCTCTCAGAAATGATAGAGCACTTATAGAAACAAGACTGTTAGAAGTGGAAGTGTTTATCCAGGCTTTTTACCAGTGACTACATAAACTTTAAAACCTCATGGTTTCACACTCATGCTACGAATCAGCGATGCTAACAGCAATCATTTCCCCCGCAGACTTCCCCACTTCCCTTTACTTCCTGGGAGGGGTGGGAGACTTCATGAATCTGGGTGGAGTTGGAGACTTCAAACCACGAGATGGAGTCGGAGTTGGAGATTTTGGGATGGGGGTAGAAGCGGGAGTGTTGGCTGGAGTCGGACTTTTCACGCCACGAGATGGAGTCGGAGATTTAGGGATCGGGGTAGAAGCAGGAGTAGAGGCGGGAGTCGGGCTCTTCATGGAGGCCGGGGTCTGGGATTTAGGGGTCGGAGTTGGGGGTTTTGGAGGGGAGGAGCGGGGGTAACAGCGGGGGTAACAGCGGGGGTAGCAGTGGGGTTTTTGGGTTGCCCCAGCTTGGGGCTCGGGGATCTTCTCTCCCTGCCGGTACACGCTGACGGTGATCTCCACGAACTCCCCGCCGTACTTGTTCCTCACGTTGATGCTGTACTTGCCGGAGTCGTCGGGCGTCACCTTGTTGATGACCATGCTGGCGAACTTGCCGCCCTCGAAGGTGACCCTGGTGTGCTCGTTGGAGGCCACTTCCTGCTCGTTCTTGAACCAGGAGACCTCGGGGGTCGGCTCGCCCCACACGGTGCAAGTCAGGCTCAGAGACTGGGAGGAGAGGGGGGGAAGATCAGGTCAAAATGTACTAAGAATGTCTGTCTTTTTAACACCACAACAACATTTCATTACCCCCTTAACCTGTCATTTTTAAACCCTATCGCAACAGCCGTCAGGCGCGACCTAGAAATATAATTGCTTCTGCTTTAATGGGGGTTTTCCCTTTCCTGTAGTGTGTTATATAGGTTTTAGTGCATGTAAATGGTCTGCAAAGGCTAAAATCCCTGTGTTTTCGAGTTTACCATGCCTCCATTGGACTCTTTGTTTACTTCCTGAACATAGTAACATCACTATGTAACACGTTTCCATTGGCTCGCGCTCCAACACATTGCATGTGATAGGCTAAGGGGCGGGACATCTCTAAGCGGTTGACCAATCACAACATAACCTAAAGAAGATTTTTTTCTTTTCTCAGACTTTTAAAAACATCTTATAAACAGCTGTTTGATCTTTACAAATGGAACTTATAATTGAAACTTGGTTGAGATGTGTTATTCTACACCAACCCAGACAAGTAATCCTAAACATGATTAAGCATTATAAAATCATAGAAGTTACAGAGCATGTCAGCAGATTATTCAAAGCTCAGCAGATGAAGACTTTGTGATATGGTCTACGCCTCTATTTTCTTTACAGCAATTTTTAAGATAATGATTAAACTACTAGTGTTCGTGCTTATACAGTCTAGTAGTCCTGAAACATCTTTATATAAAACCACAACCGCTTCTGAGCCTGCATGTCCTCAGCTGAAGGACAAACTCTGTGGATGAAGACTTTGTGATATTGTTTAAACTTCTAAAAGCTAGTCGGTTGACCTTGAGTTGGGATTTCTTTGTGAACCTATACAAATGTAAAGAGCCTTCATGTCTAGCCTCCAAACAGGAGACGCGACGGGTCATAAATCTTATTTAACATTTTGTTCCAACACCTGCTTCCTGTAGGAATGCTGACAGGGCAGTAAAACTCCTCGACCCCCCCTCACTGATACTGGTGGCTGTAATGATGTACTCAAAACACCTCAACATATACTAATATCATATTTTATATTATTAACATATGTTTCCTCACCTTCTCTTCCATAATGGTGACAACATCAGGCAGACCACCCACCACTCTGCCGCGGTCTGAGGAGAGACAACAACATATATGTTACCTCTCAAATTAATACTTACCTTAATAAAGGGTTTATTCGTCCTTAATGATCAGTCGTGAGTCTACAGGAGTACATCATCTCTCAGTGTCAGGAGGATAAATAGCGATATACTCACTCTTCTCAGCAAATGCAGCGGACCTAAAAGATAAAAGAATACGGCATGGTTAGGATTGAAATTAGAAATACATTAAAATAGATTCTGTAGTGGTCAATAACTCACTTCAGTCTCAGGTACTCCTCATAGGCATCGGTGTATGCTGCAGAGAGAAACATTAGATCATGATTTAACAAAGCCAAGGAAGGAACAATTACTCCCAAATATATAGAAGGTATAACAAAAAAGATACCAAATCAAAAATGGATTTAAATGAAAATAAAAATACAATCAGATTAAAATAAATTGAGTGGAACAGATGTGATTTTTTAAGGTGATAGATGTGATTTTAATGTATTTATTATATAACAGATGTGATTTTAATGTATTTATTATATAACAGATGTGGATTTTAATGTATTTATTATATAACAGATGTAATTTTAATGTATTTATTATATAACAGATCTGATTTAATGTATTTATTATATAACAGATGTGATTTTAATGTATTTATTATACACAGATGTGATTTTAATGTATTTATTATATAACAGATGTGATTTTAATGTATTTTATTCAGATTAACAGATGTGATTTTAATGTATTTATTATACACAGATGTGATTTTAATGTATTTATTATACAACAGATGTGATTTTAATGTATTTATTATACAACAGATGTGATTTTAATGTATTTATTATACAACAGATGTGATTTAATGTATTTATTATATAACAGATGTGATTTTAATGTATTTATTATACAACAGATGTGATTTTAATGTATTTATTATATAACAGATGTGTATTTTAATGTATTTATTATATAACAGATGTGATTTTAATGTATGTATTATACCAACAGATGTGATTTTAATGTATTTATTATATAACAGATGTGATTTTAATGTATTTATTATACAACAGATGTGATTTTAATGTATTTATTATACAACAGATGTGATTTTAATGTATTTATTATATAACAGATGTGATTTTAATGTATTTATTATATAACAGATGTGATTTTAATGTATTTATTATATAACAGATGTGATTTTAATGTATTTATTATATAACAGATGTGATTTTAATGTATTTATTATACAACAGATGTGATTTTAATGTATTTATTATATAACAGATGTGATTTGAATGTATTTATTATACAACAGATGTGATTTTAATGTATTTATTATATAACAGATGTGATTTGAATGTATTTATTATACAACAGATGTGATTTTAATGTATTTATTATACAACAGATGTGATTTCCTCACCCTGTCCGGAGAGGTCGAAGGTCCTGGTGTGGGTCTGCACGCCGTCGGAGATCTCGATGGAGTATTTTCCTTTCTCCTTATCGGACGGATCACAGATCTGCATCCACGCCATCTCCGCTGTTCCTCCGATCCTCATCTTCTCAGAGGAGGCGATCTTACTCTCCCTGCAACCGTTACAGAAAGAAATCAGAGGGGGAACGTCTCAAAACAGAAACTAAAAACATAATACGGTGCAGAAGCTGCTGTCGGCACAAAGAACGTAGATACAACTCCAAAACTGTGGAACATCCTACCAAATGATTAGACATTTAAGACGCATAAGAGACAGCTGAAAACACACTTCTTCAACCTAGATTTAAATTGGCAATATCCCCGTCTGTTGGTTTTTCTTTATTACGTTTTTTGTTTGTTTATTTACCTTCTTGTATTCTATGAAATCATGCATCATGGACGCCAATATCAGAATTTTCTTTATTAGTGCTTTCATTATAATAATAACATAAGCACGGCAGGTCCATCTACCGAGTTGAAAGTGTGTAGAGGAATATCATTGTAGAGTGTTTCTCACTGCAGCTTAATTAGTGAGCGCAGCATTTTCTGACTGTGATTACATCGTCTGAGGTATTTCTCTCTGACAGCTGACAGCTCTGGATGTGAGTTATTGGAGTGAAACCAGAACGACGACATGCATTTAACGCTTTAGTTTGAAGTTACAGTCGGTAAAAACCAACCAATCAGAGCCAATTAGTCTGTAATGCAGAGTCAATCATAACATATCTCACTCTACAGCCAAACAGAACACTTCAATATGCTTCTGACATCATTTTAGGGGAGAAACAGGCCATGAATTTACTGAATCCTGGTTTGATACTTGATGTCTTTAAATGTCTTTTTTAGATATCCACTTTAATATGATATAAAACAGAGAAAAGCAGGAAATCTCCATAATTAGCCGGTTTAACATCAAATAGTTCCTGTTTATTTTCATGTAGGTCAACGTATTCATTATTTGGCTACTTGTTGCAGCTCTACTTCACAAACAAACCACTTAAGGGTTAGGAATAGCATGTTTACACTAATAACAGTTTTGTAGTAGTTACATTTCCACTGTCAAATGTAATATTTGAATCCTGTACACATGTTAAGTTCTAGGTGGAGTTGAGTTAAGTATTTTAATTGAACTGTACTTGTGTTTCCAGGAGGTCTTCATCTCCTCTGTGTAGTAGTTCATGTAGCACTGCAGCCTGATGCCCTCTGGTGTGCACTGAAGCACCAGCTCAGAGGCAGAGGCACCTGAACACACACACACACACACACACACACACACACACACACACACACACACACACACACACACACACACAACACACACACACACACACACACACACACACACACACACACACCACACACACACACACACCACATCACACACACAACACACACACACACACACACACACCACACACACAAAATAAATAAAATACTCGTTAGAATATGGTTTGTATTACAAGCACTTCTACCACCAAAACATATACTTTAAAAAGAAAAAAGAAACTTCCTCGGGCTGTCTCCTCTCACCGTGAAAAGGTTTAGTAATTTTTTTTAGGTCAAACCTTCAGGCTGAATGAACGTACAGCTGCATGAAGGCATTACAGGTATTTACTGAAAACCCTGAGGCCATAAGAGCCCTTTACTGTAAATGTCTGGAATCATATTTGCATGGTTTGTACGGTGAAACACACTCCTCCTGTCACACACACTGTTTGTGAATCAGCTGATCAGACTCACCTGCATTCTGGGCGAGGGCGTTGATGATGTCGTCAAACACTGTAGATGAAAGAAGGACACAAAACAAATTATATTATACGTTTATATATAATAACCAACACTGAAGTAAGTGACTGAGTTTGAACAATGAGACGTACCTTGTCCTGAGATGACGAAGCTGGATGAATCCTTTCCTCTGTCGTCACTGAGCACCGCCTTGTACACGCCCTGATCCGTCCTGGAGAACTGAAGATAACACAAAGAATATCAAGCAGAAGAATATTACAAACATTTTCATATTTGAGAACAAAACGCACAATTACTGCGAATTGTAAGATAAATAACACCTTGATCAATTGTCTTAAACGCTTACTAAGACAGCATTTGTTATCATGCATTCCCCATTAAGTGATTTAATACCCGGATAAAGTAAGTATCTATCTGTTTACCAGAGGGATGGATAAGTAAGTTCTATTTACCAGAGGGATGGATAAAGTAAGTATCTATGTATTTACCAGAGGGATGGATAAAGTAAGTATCTATTTACCAGAGAGATAGATAAAGTAAGTATCTATGTATTTACCAGAGGGATGGCGAGAGCACAGGCTCCAGACATGACGTTGGGAGGAGTTTCTGGAACAATCTCATCGTCCTCTTTGTACCAGTGGAAGGACGTCTCCTTCTTCACATTAGCCACCTGACAGGAAACACCAGCATTAGTTTCATAGAGAGAGAGAAGTGAGGGGAAAGGTCAAAGAGTGAGAGTTTAAGTGTTACCTTGCAGGCGAGCAGCACAGTGCAGTCCTCAGTGACGCTGAAGGACAGATACTCAGAGAAATGAGGACCTGGAAGGAGGAAGAGGAGTCAGGTACATTTGAGTTTTATCAGGAAAAGGACATCTTTAAGGCAATAAAAGACTGTTCAAAGGAAATACATATCAGAAGAAATCAATAAAGGCTCTCTGATAAAAGTATCATTGAAGAGACTTAATGACTGTATCGACCTGATTATGCATTTGAGTCTGAATTGAAATACACAGAGATGAGACCAGACTTAAGTTGAATACTCAATTAGAAAAACAGTAACTTGCCCTCTTGCCTGTGGCTTAATTTAAACAGTTTTTTGAGCCCTCCTGCCTAAGAACAAACAATTGAGATTGAAAAACCTCTCCCAGCACAACACCTTTGGATACGCAATAAACTCTGATTAGGAGTGTGTTAAAGCCCCGCCACACGAGGACGATAACGGTAACGTACCGCAATCGTTATCAAAAAAGTCTTCCGGCCACACGCAACAGGGCACCAGAAAACGTGTCCGTTCACACGAGACCGCTCGAAAGCGCTGGAGACGCTGTAGTACATATGCCGGGCCTGTAAGTGGCGCTGTACTCCTGCCACAAAAGCAGCGAAGAAGACTTCCCGCGCATGGTTGCCATGGTTGCCCTCTGCGTTATTCTCCGCTCTGGCTCTTTTCTCCCTCCCCGAGGCAAGCTGTGCTCCTGCTGTAATTCTCTCCGGTTAGTCCACCAGCAGATGACAACACCCAACTCTCCGCCTCTTCCAAGGAACGAGGGGGGACCGTGCGGCGAGTTTCAGTTAGATTTTTTTTCGCCGGTCAACATGTCCGTTAAAGTTTAAATCTTCCGGACAAAATTAGAAAAGTGCCGGTCAAAGGTCTTCTTTGTTATTTATTGAGCTTAAAAACAAATTGATAACGACTCTATATAATAATATAATAATAAAAAACGGAGCCTCTCTTTTCCTCCCCCTCTTCTGACAGCCCAGCAGCTGATCTCTGAGCAGGAGAGGCGGGGAGAGGCGGGGCTATTGCTTCAACGTTATCAGGTAATGATCGTATAGGTGTAAACACGGAGCCGTTTCCCCCCCCCAGAGCGTTTCGTTTGCAGATCTACCCACCTTGATTGATTGATTGAAAAGTTTATTAACAGCTTGTATATTGGGTACAGTACAGTACAGCTCAAAACATACAATTGTTAAGGGGATGCAGACCAGAGAAGACTTTCGTCTTGTTTACATCAGGGTCCCCCATTTCCAATTCATCATATCATTTAAGACATATAAGACATATTTGACATACAGATGGCTTATTTACAATTTACATACAGGTGGTTTTTACATACAGATGGCTTATTTACAATTTTCATTTTAGATTTCGTTCTAATACATCCTAACCGGACATTTAAGACATACCAAGTCTACAGATATACAGTTAGTAACAGAGTCTAAAATGCGAGTATATACATAGATGGGGGGGGGGAAGCTGTCCATTGTACGACAGGTTGAGATTTGTACCATTACCGGGGCCAGTTTTGCAATGCTTTCCCCCGAAGGTGCTCTTTAAGAGAGGTTTTTGAAGGTAAGTATAGTTTTACTTTCCTTTACAGTTGTGGGAAGAGCGTTCCACCTTGATGTTGCATAATTGCGAAACGTGTATCCCCTTTTTTTGTGCCAAATCTGGGTTTTACATGATTTGTGGAGCTCCCTCTGGTGTTATGATCATGGTATTCCTTGACCTTTGGGAAGAATTTGACATGTACATGGGTACCATAGAGGTGTAGTGGATCTTGTAGACCAGGCCCATTGCAAGTAGCTGTACTCTGTCGTCTACTCTAAGCCATCCTAGGTTGTCAAAGTGGGCAGAGGTTGAGGGTGGGTTCTAGATGAAAGGTCAAGCAGTAGTCTGACCAGTTTATTTTGCGATGTTTGAAGTTTTATTTTTAGCGCCTTGGAGGTGCTATGGTACCATGACGTGCAAGCATAGTCATAGTACCCTTGAATGAGTGCTCCTGCCAGAGTTTTCAGGGTGTTTTTGTTTACCAGAGAGGAGATCCGGGTATAGGAATCTAGTTCTTTGATTGACTTTTTTTTATTACATTGGATGCCATTTTTGTCACAGGAGAGGTTGCCTCAAGAATAGATCCTAGGTATGTAATTTCCTTCTTACTTGTGACAATAATGTCACCCACTGCAAACTGAGAAGTCGTCGGATTTGCTGAGATTATGTTTCGAACCGAAGAGAATGGACTCTGTTTTACCCAGGTGTAATGATAATTTATTATCGGCGAGCCAGGTGCAGATTCTGCCGAGCTCGGAGCTGAGGGTTTTTTTCAACCTGCAATCTGCTCCTGTCAGAGACCAGCAGGGCTGAGTCGTCCGCGAACAGGAACAAGTTGCAGTCACATGCTGATGGACATGTCATTTGCATAAATTAGGAACAGTTAACGGACCTAATATGCCTTCCTTGTGGAACACCACAGCTCACTGGGAGGGGGGGGGGACAGAGTACCGTTTACCTCCACCATCGTTCTCTCCCCTCCAGGTAGGATTGCATCCCAGCTCACCGATAGTTTATCAAAACCAATTGCTTTTAGCTTGTCAATCAGAATGGGGTGATTGACAGTGTCGAAAGCCTTTTGTAGGTCCAGCATCACCATGGCCGCAGTAATTTACCCTCGTCCACCTCTTGTTTGATGTGGTCGTTCAAATAAAGAAGGCATGTGTCAGTGGAGTGGGATGTTCTAAAGCCAGATTGAAATTCATAGATTAGTTTTCTTTTCTGCGAGGTACTTTTCGACCTGTTCATATACTATTTTTTTCCATGACTTTCGAGATGGGAGGTTAAGTATAGAAACAGGGCGGTAGTTTGCCTGGGGTCCCAATTTGCTGCCCTTTTTGTGCAGGGGGGGTTACTCTTGCAATTTTGAAGTCTTTGGGTACTTTTCCCTTCCCTGTTTTATGGAGAGGTTAATTATGTGAGCTATGACTGGTGAGATGGGGTTGCTGTGTCTCTGAGGAATTTGGAGGGGATATTGTCGTGGCCAGTGGCCTTGTTAGGTTGAGGGCGCTCAGTTTAATGAGTACCTCTGCTGTTGTTTACCCTTGCTAGACTGAAATCATCTTTGGCGTACCCCTAGGTTTTTGTAGTAGGGTCATGATGTGATCTACTCCAAAAAGCCCTGAGTGGGAGGGTAATTTATTTACAAGAGTTGTGGCTATGTTTGTGAAAAAAAATGTTCAAGTACTTGGCCACATCCAGTTTGTCTGTGATGAGCCTGTTATCTGTCTTTATGTTTACGTTTGAAAATCTCGTTTTGAGTTTTTTACTGCAGCCAAGCTGGTTATTGAGTAATTTCCAAAGTTCACGGGGTTTATTTTTGTTTTCCTCAGTTTTGTCATTGATGAAATTCTTTTTGGCAGTTTTGATCATGGAGCTTACGTCATTTCTTAGTCTGTTTCTTTCAATTTTTAGTTCAGTCACGTGGGCCTGGAGTTCACTGCTCGTGCTTTTGGAAAGCATTGACTGACTTTTATGAAACTCAGAGCATTTTTTGTCTCTGGTTTTCATGGTGGTCAGTAATGCCGGAGTGCATCCACGGCTCAGCGCGATTTTTTACCCTGGTTGTTCTTAGGGGGGCCAAATCATTGAGTATTGCAGAGAATTTGTTTTTGAAACCAAGCCATGTTTCTTCAACTTGTGTACCACTGAGCTCATCTGACCAGTCCAGGCTCTCCAGTTCTAGGTTAAAGGCCTCGCTAGAGTAGTTTTTTGATGGTCTCTAGATATGACCTGTTTTGTGACAGCCGGCCTTTGTTTTAGCTTTTTGCGGGTACAGAATATCATATAATGATCACTTAAACCGCATGCCTATAACCCCTTTACTGGAGATCCTGGACCTGTCAGAGGTCAGAATGAGATCAATGGTAGTTTGTGTTGTTTCACATACCCGGGTGGGTTGGGTGATTAGCTGGCTGAAGCCGTGCAGATCACAAATCCTACTGAAGGACTTGAAGACGGACGTGTCTTTACGTTGCATATCCGTGTTCCAGTCTCCAATAATAATTGTCTCTACATCCCCCACATCAGCCAAACACCCATCTAATGTATCATAAAAGTCACTCTGTTCCGGTGGTCTATAGATTGTCCCGACTATTACAGATTTAGCATTGTCAAAAAGAATTTCAACCCACACAGATTCAATATTTTCATGATGCAGGTCAGTACGGTTTTTGAAATTGGTGTCTTTATGTATGTACATGCAGACACCACCTCCATTCACGTTCCTGTCCCTTCTCACTACAAGATAATCTTCAATTTCAATCTCTGAATCTGTAATGGAATTGTCCAATTTGGTCTCAGAAAAGCATAATATGCTTGCCTTACCGTTCATGAACAGTTGCCTGAGTTCAGCCAGTTTGTGTCTCAGGCTGTTAGTGTTCAGATGAAAAATATGTAGTCCATTTTTGTTGTTTAAATGCATAATGTCGTCAGCTTGAAGATATTTGTCTTTGTCCGTTACAGCAAACGGCTTGCGGCCTGCCGTGGTGCTTGGAGCGGTGGGGTGGTGGGGGGAGGGAGGCTCCGTTGTAGCTTTAGCCGTCGATATGCTAGCAGGGTGGCTAACAACATGGTGGATATTTGTTCCCTCGGATCTCGGTTCTCTTCCTCTCCTCTCTCTCTCTACCTAGGGACCTGTTATCGTTATCATTATCGTTTTCTGCGTTTCCGTGTGCCTCGTGTGGGCGAACCGTCTATCTGATAGTGAACTGCAGCAGATACGACCGTTATCGTCCTCGTGTGGCCGGGGCTTAAGAAAAGAGCTTTTGTTTGTGTAAGTGTGAAGTGCTTCCAGGTCTGAATGTGTGTTACCTTGCTTCCTGATGTGCTCCTTCCTCTGAAACTCGGCCTCCTTCAGAGCAGCTTTGAACACTGAAACAGGAGAACATTCAAACATCATTAAACACGTTAAGTGATTAAATAAGTAACAGACACTCAGGGTAAAATTACTTCACTTAAAATCGTACCTAACTTGTACTAAAGCACTAGCAGGAAGTACTCATAAGACAACAGTATGACCCTGTTATTCTAAAATTATATTATTTGATTATTCTTACATATGCAATACTGTGAGAGCAGCATTTTTATGTTTTGCTGCAAAAATTAAGATCATTTTAGCGTGCCAGAAGAAAAACAACTGTTGTTCAAAAAAGATTTGGACACAAAAAAATTGACGTTTACTCCAAAAAAGTTAATAATTCCACATAAATCATATAGGAATTCCTCTCCGATATTGTCACGTACTAAACCATGACGCTTATCTGAAACATTACTTTGTACCAGAATAATTCAGCTAATATTCCTCAGTAATGTGAGGGGAGAGGATCCTCACCGTCTCCCACCTAGCCACCAGGGAGCTCTGGTTCTTGGCCTTTCTCGTCGTGGATCTGAACGACGTACGTTCCCTCGTTGGCTCGAGTGAAATGATCCACCGTTATCTGGATCAGTCCTTGTGGCGACGTCGTGACTGATCTTAATTCCCTGAGAGGTTAAACAAGAAAATATATTTACAATACCCAAAGAATTATGTTCAAATGAGCTTATTCATCAATGATATTTTGGTGTTTGATACTTTAAAATGAGTGTTACTCTTCTTGCACTGATGTACATTCCCAAAGATATTGAAGTGACTGTTGTTTTGTATATATTGATTGTTGTGTTTTTATCTTAATGTGTGCATATGTATAAATGTGTCTGTTGATTGTATAGGATATACATTTTTTTTTTTCTCTGTCTATACACACAAACTGAAAGATTGACAATAAAGTTGACTTTGACTTTTGACTTGAACTAGTGCTAATAAAATGACCACTCAGTTTAAAACAACATATTATTTTGGAAGCTTAGTCAGTATTGTTGTTGAAGAAGTGTTTCACCTCTCCAGATTTGACCTCCTGTCGTTAACGATGGACTCTGTAGGACACGGAGGGCGACAGTTTGGCGGCCTGCAGCCAGAAACGCACGTGACCCTTCTCCAGGATCTCGTAATCCAGACCGTGTTTCAGAGGAACGACTAAACACACACACACACCACACACACACACACACACACACACACACACACACACACACACACACACACACACACACACACACACCACACACACACACACACACACACACCACACACACACCACACACACACACACACACACACACACACACACACACACACACACCACACACACACACACACACACACACCACAGAGACACACACACACACAGATACACAAACAGAGACACAAACATTTAATCCTTAGTGAATACTGCTCAATTAAAGGTCCCCTATTATACTGTTTTCATCAATATATTATCGGTCTCAGATATATATAAACATGTCACCAAACAGATCATTACAGCATCCCATAATCCCCTCTGTTTCAGCCCTGTTTCTAAAGTGCTGATTCTCTGTCTGTTACTTTAGATGAAAATAAGGAGCCACATCCCCACGCCCCTCTGAGAGATATTTGGTTAAAAATAACACCGCTTTCACACCAAGTACTTTTGCTCGTACTAGTTCCCAGCACTTAGTACCCCCATGGAACTAAAGAGCAGATCGCGTTCACACCAGAATAAGTTCCCTGAGGGAAGATTACGCAAATGAAGCCGCTGACGTCACTTCTCTTCTTCTTCTGCTTTGGGTTTACTGCGGACGGCCGCAAACCACTTCACGGCGTATACTGCCACCCGAAGTCCCCGCCGGAAGTCCCCGGAGTTGGGGACTGCTTCAGTAGAAGCTGCTGGGACTCCCAGCAGCTTCTACTGAAGCCTTCCGAGTAAATCGCCAGAACGCCGACACCTCCTCATCTCCACCGCTCCCATGTTTTCTTTTGTGTTGCCATAAGTTAGTCTCTCTCCGTTGGTGCGCGGGGCTAATGCTAATGCTAATAATGCTAATGCCAGCAAATACAATGGCGGCTTCACATAACCTTTCAGAGTTTTACGGGGCGTGGTTTGCAATTCGCCCAGCCAATCAGAAATGATACTTTTTTCTCCCAGGAAAGTCCCACCTCTCTAGCAGGCCACTAAACATGGGGGTAAAAGTTCTCTGAACTAAGTTCTCTTTTTGGTGTGAACGCAAAATTCCTGGCACGAACGGAACTAAACGGGAAAAGTACGGGTAAAAGTACTCCGGTATGAACGCGCCTAATGGTGCTCTAGGAGGATATTCAGGTGATAAGGTGGGGGGGGGGTTACCTTGGTTGCTGATTGGCTAATGGTTACACAAGCCAAAACATCGTTATGACATCATAAAGTGGCCAAAATCTGATCAGCTCATTTTCAGACAGGTTTTTATATAAATGGATCAGGAGAAAAAGAGAGAGAGAATCTTTCAGAATCTATTTCCACAGAGGGGACACATGTTGATGTAGAAGAGACATGAAGAAGAGGGGACACATGTTGATGTAGAAGAGACATGAAGAATAGGGGACACATGTTGATGTAGAAGAGACATGAAGAAGAGGGGACACATGTTGATGTAGAAGAGACATGAAGAAGAGGGGACACATGTTGATGTAGAAGAGACGTGAACAAGTGGATTTTGCATAATAGGTGACCTTTAAGTTATAATTTATACATAAAATCTTCTACGTTGAAACATGTAATGCAATCAGAACTCACTTGGATGTCTGATGGCGTAGCTGAGCTCCAGCATGGTGTTCAGAGCTGTAGCACGGAGAAAGGACAACAAATATGAGTTAAAAACAATAAAACAATAATAAATCTTAAGAAGGGAAAGTGTAAAAAAGACCCACCGTCCTCAGTCAGAGTGTGGCTGGAAGAGACTCCGTCTGTGTCAGTGACGACCACAGAGTATCTGCCCAGATCATCTTTATCCGGGTTGGAGAAAGTCAGTTTGGAGCTGAAAACAGAAAACAAGCCCTCTATTAAATATCCAGTAAAGTCAACACAGTTATTAGCTTCAACTGTACAGGAACACTGGAGAGAAATCACTCATGTGAAACATCACTGAAGAGGAAATGGTGTCTCCTCTCTCTGACACACACTTCTTGCACTATTTCTATTTTATTTGTATTTACTTGCACATCTCAAAACATTCTCTTGCACTATTGTGTCTGTTTTACTGTTCAATCTCAATCTCAATCTTTATTTATTTATATACTGTAGCACATTTAAAACAACCTTCAGTTGACCAAAGTGCTGTACAGGCAATAAATATTAAATAACACAATGGAAGTACAATAATAAAACAATAATTAAAAACATGATAAAAGCACAATAACTAGAAAAATATTTTAAAAAACACAAACAAATGTAAAAATGTAATGTTCAACTCGTATTAAAAGCCAGTGTAAAGAGGTGAGTTTTTAGCTGAGATTTAAAAAGTTCAATAGACTCAGCTGTCCGGATATGCACTGGGAGGCTGTTCCACAGTCTGGGAGCTGCAACACTGAAAGCCCTGTCACCTCGGGTGTTTTTCCTGCACCGAGGAACCACCAACATATTTTGCTGAGCTGATTGCAATGCTCTAGCTGGAGCATGGCGGTGGCAACAACTCAGGCAGGTAATGTGGTGCCAGTCCATGCAATGATTTTAAAAACAACAAGTAAGTACTTGAACTGGATCCTGTAACTGACAGGAAGCCAATGAAGATCAGCCAAAACGGGGGTGATGTGGGTCATAACGTCTCTTCCCAGTAAGAAGGCGTGCAGCCGCATTTTGGACCAGCTGCAGGCGACGGATCAAACACTTATCAACACCAATATAGAGGGAGTTACAGTAGTCTAAGCGAGACGTTATAAATAGGTGGATTAGCTGTTCAAATTCCTTACTAGGAAGATAGGCCTTTACCTTCCCCAGAAGCCGCAGCTGGAAGAAGCTTGTCTTTACAACTGAGCTTATTTGTTTGTCGAATTTAAAACAGTTGTCAAAGATTACTCCAAGATTTCTGACAGAGGGACGGCTGTAGGAGGCTAAGGGGCAGAGGACACTATTAAATCCATCCACGAGTTCAGACTGTCCAAATATTATAATCTCTGTCTTGTTTTCGTTGAGAGTCAAGAAGTTGATTTCCATCCATGATTGTATGTCTTTCAGACAGCTAAGCAAGGCAATCCTAGATTCCTTATTTGCTTTTATAGGCAGGTATACCTGCAGATCATCTGCAAAGCAATGGTAAGAAATGTTATGCTTTTTAAAAATTGACCCCAGAGGTAGTAAATACAGACTGAACAAAATGGGGCCTAGGATAGAACCTTGAGGGACCCCATATGCTAGTGGGGCTGCAGCTGAAGAATACTGGCCAAGATGCACAGAAAAGGTCCTTTCTGACAGAGAGGATTGAAACCTGTTCTATGTCCTAGACAGAGGTGGGAAGTAGTGGAGTACAAATACTTTGTTACTGTACTTACTTAAGTACATGTTTCTGGTATCAGTACTTTACTGCACTACTTATTTTCTGACGGCTTTTTACTTTGACTTCTTACATTTTGAACCCAAATACCTGTACTTTCTACTTCTTACATTTTGAACACAAATACCTGTACTTTCTACTTCTTACATTTCTAACCCAAATACCTGTACTTTCTACTTCTTACATTTTGAACACAAATACCTGTACTTTCTACTTCTTACATGTTGAACACAAATACCTGTACTTTCTACTTCTTACACTTTGAACCCAAATACCTGTACTTTCTACTTCTTACATTTTGAACACAAATACCTGTACTTTCTACTTCTTACATTTCCCAAACAGGCTGGTTCCTTTAGTTTGAATGTGTGTTTGGTGGCGTGATCATTATTATTTAGAGTCATTGCGTGCCTATTGATTTGAACACGATCCGTGTATCCATCATTTCCTGGTCTTCTCTAAAGAAGAGGGACCAATGAAAACGTTGTCATGTTGCCGTTGTTCAGCATGGAAACATTCATTAGCTAACAATGACATTATTGTTCTATTAATATAAAGGGAGGTCAGGTACTCTTTAAAACAGCTGCTAGTTATGGGTACTTTTTACTTAAGTACATTTCAAAGCCCTCTTTACTTTTACTTGAGTAAAGAAGTTTAGTCAGTACTTCTACTTTCACCAGAGTATTTTTAAACACGAGTATCTGTACTTCTACTTAAGTATAGGATGTGTGTACTTTTACCATCTCTGGTCCTATATATATTCATGTTGCTCTGTTGGAGGAGCCTGTGACTTCAGTTTTTCATTGCCATATCTACACTGTAGCTAATGTGCACATGACAATAAAGCCTTGAAACCTGAAACCTGAGCTGCTCCTGAAGCCTCTGTGTTTGTGTTGAATAATCGCAGCTAACTCACGTTCTGCCCTTGTTGGAGATGGCGACTCTGGGACAGTCTCCGATGGCTTTGTAGTTCTTGGACCAGACGAACTTGGAGGTCTCTGAGATCTCGCAGGCCTCCAGAGACAGGAACACGTCTCCGGTCTCCTCGTCCACGCTGGCCACGATCTCCTGAGTGCCTGTCAACACACATCACATCTTAAAACGACCTAAATATAACACTGAGTCTCAGGGCCACATTCAGCAAACATGTATTGTGAGGTGAGTTGGGTATGTATTTGCACCTCAGCTAGTTGAGCCAAGATACAGCTGTTTCAAACTATTCTACTTAGAAATGCAATATATGGAAATTAAGTTGTGCAAACAAGACGACCAATTCATCAACAAGTTCTATCAAAGTTAGACGGCCATGTTTAAAAAATAAATAGGCAGTGATTTCAAATCCAAAGTCTTTTCACTTTATTCCTAGGAAATATTTAGTCTACTAGTGTAACGTCCGAGGTGTTCAAGAATACTGCTGTGTAACAAAAACTCAGGAACTTAGTACTTTTTGGAGCGTCACAGATAGCGCCTCCATTTATTTCTCGTCGAGTCACACCACACTCTCTTTCACCACTCCAGGACAGACTGCACATGCTCACAACACATGACCTCTCAACCCAATGCTTACACTAGTATATATTAAATTGCTCGTTTAAAGGTAGGGTAGTTAAGAATGGAGAAACCAGCTAGAATTTGAAAATACACAACCGGAAAAAATCTGCCCCTTCCTTCAGACTTCCTTACAGAGCCCCTCCTCAAACACACACGAACGCGCACATGACCAATGAGGGCACGAGATAAGTTTGTGCACAGATGGAAGGCTGACAGGCAGGTAGGCCATCCAGTTATTTTAGCCGGGCCGGCTCAGATGATTGGTCGTGCTTTTTACAGCGCCACGGCTTCCACAGATTACATTTTTGTATGTATTTATTGTCAAAGCATTTAATGTATTCATTGCTATCGGGATGTTAAGAGCATTCCATGGAATATAACAAAAAGTGTTTCTGAAGTGAATTACCTACCCCACCTTTAAATTAGCTTTAATTTGAAGTCCAATTATTATTTTTTTAAACATAATCAATTAAGTTGACTTGACAAAGTGTGCAATAATTCTAATTTACAGCATTGATTCATTTAATTGACATTTATATGGGGATTCATTTGGAGGGATGTCAGTCCAAAACTGCTGTTTCTGAATATTTTGATACATTTCTCTCCAATATTTGAAATGTGTTTGTTTCAAAATGAATAATTTCTGTATTTGAAATTTGCTCTTTAATTTTTAATTCTACTATTTCACATTTAGTACAGACAATTTAATCATCCGACAAACAAACACAATTAGTAGAAGCGGGAGGGCAGAAAGCATAGCTCATACAAAATAGCCCTCCATATGTAAGACATTTAACATCATTGTTATTTCATCAATATCAATCAGCAGCTACATTCATATCTGATATAACCTCATGCATCGGGGATCAGAGACCTACTCCCCTCACATGTCAGCAAGGGTTTAGTTAAAATAAAAGGTGCGTCGCAGATTAAATACAAAGCAGTGAGTGTTGTTTGGTATTTGTTACCTGGCAGAGCTTTGGCACAGACGGGCTCAGAAAGCTGGGAAGGTTTCCCGACTCCGTTAGCGTTCACCGAGCGAACTCTGAACACGTAGGTTTCTCCTTCCTGCAGACCGCTCACCTGCAGCGACAGAGAGACGAGATGCAAAGGGTTTAATGTCATATGCACATAAGACATGGCTGCCGTGTCTTTTGCTCCTCTCCAACTCTGCCTTTATTCACTTTATTTCAGTGTTTGTCTACTTCTCGTTGTGTGCTTTTAACTTTGTCCGCAACATGAGCACTACTTTTTATGTTTGTATTTTATTATATATGTTGCATTGTTGGAGGAGCTCAGGTCAGAGGAAATTCATTGGCATTTCTACACTGTAGCTTATGTGCATCTGACAATAACACCTTTGAACCTTGAACCTTGAAGCGACAGTGTATACATTGAATTTAAATAGAGTTATTTCATACACATTATAGAATCCAAATTCCCCCGATAAAAACTAGTGTTCAGATTATGATAACACTAATGTATTCATTCAGGGTTTCCACTAACTGCAAACTGTTAAAGCCTTTGATTAAACTTGTGTTTCTTTTTTCTATTACGCCTCTTGCAGCACTTTGGGATGACTTTTAGCAATGAAAGGTGCTTTACCAATAACATTTATTATTATTATTATTATGAAAGGTCAGTATGACCTCAGGTGTTTCCTACCTGCAGGTACCGGTGGCTCACAGCTTCCTCGTTCAGAGTCACAAACTCTGAGGATCCCTTCTTGGCCATCTCCACCTGATACCCAGACACAGCGCTGGCCCCGATGTACACCGGAGCTTTCCACAGGACGACCAGGGAGTGACCTCTGACCTCACTGAAGCTCAGGTCGTACGCCGGGCCTGGAGGGCAAGTACAAATGATTATAACAATGTCATTAAACACTATGAACATTTTGAAATAAAGTTCATATGATATATAGCCATCTGAAGGTAAATTATAAATAGTGGTGGTCTAATGGATAGTTAGGTGGGCTGAAGATCGGAAGGTTGTGAGTTCAAACCCGCCAGGAACACCACCACTAGTGTGCCCTTGAGTAAGGCACTTAGTCCTTAGTTACTCCAGGGAGAATGTCCCTGTAATTGGTAACTGTAAGTCGCTTTGGATAAAAGCGTCAGCTAAATGAAATGTAATGTAATAAATAATTATAACAAAGTAATTAAACTCTAAATGGAAGGAATATGGAAATACATGATATGGAAAGCAAGAAATACATATGAGAATTATAAATAAAGTTAATATCTTTGTCAACAGATGGGGAAAGATATGTTGGGTATGAAGCTCAATCTAGTTCAAACCTACAGTATATAACAGATTGAACTGGCAGTAATTCACATACTCATCTACAGCACTGCAATACTACCTGGTTTGTCAACTGCTTTAAAATCAAAACGGCTCCACCTGTTAAACATCTGCTCAAAGATTGTTGGTCACCCGGTCAGAGACGTTCTGACTCAGCAGACCATAATAACCTGTGAGGCTGTCCAACAACATCATCTGGGACCCAAAGCATGTTCTGAACAGAGAATATGAACTGCTACCATCTAATGGAGATCACTAAAGTGAGACTGAAGCATCCTTTGTGCTCCAGTCCATCCTCTCAGTAAACACAGTGCTGATCAGATGCACGCTGAAGGCTCTTTGAGCAGGTGTTCTCTCACTGATTGTGCTGTCATGTTCAATGTTTGTGTTGTGATATTTGTCTATGTTGATGTTACACATGGAGCTGCTGTGATGCAAGTCACATTTCAGACCTGATCTGACCATTGAAGTATTATCGTATGGTATCATCTGTAATGAGTAAGGAGCTGTCAGTATTATTTATTCAAAGGAGTGTTGATGGTCCTCCTACCTGGCTGCTCCATGGTCCAGGCTTCACACTTCATGGGGCTGCTGGGAGCCGACGGCACCCCGACGCCCGCCATGTTGGCAGCCTGAACCTTAAACTCGTAGAAAACTCCTTCAGTCAGACTGTCCACCTGAAGACACACAGACAGAGAGGTGGGAGGGGATTAGTACACTGACACCGACTTCTTATCCACCCCAAAAACATTATGCATGACATTAATGCATATCATGTGAACAACATCTCGTTCTGTTTTTGTCTTTCGTAATACTGTGAGCCACGTTCATGCTCAACTCTCTGACTGCATTTTGCACACATGTCTGCACAGCCCTCCACTTTAAAATAGAATACACTGTAGTTTGCCATATATTGTCATATACTCATTGTCCTAAGTGTTTTAGTTTAGTTTGTAATTGTGTTATAGTTGTTGGTGACTCACGGTGCAGATCCTCTCCTTCACAGCGGACACGTTGACCTCCTTCCACACCAGCGTGTCAGCGTTCCTCTTGTCGATGTAGTAGGCGTTGACCTTGGAGCCTCCGCAGTGTTTGGGGCTCTTCCAGACCAAAGTCATGGAGGAGCCGTCGCAGCTCAGCATGCTGATCCCAGAGGCGGAGCGGGGGTCGCCTGGAGCACAGAATACATCATGTTCAATGTGAGAGATTAGAGTTAATTAGACACATCATACAGCGTTTTAGATTGTGTTTTAATGAGAAATACACCTGTGGTTCAGTTAGCGGTGCGCTATGTGGACACACCAGAGAGGAAGAAATACTCAGATCCTTTTTCCCTCAATAAATGCAGAAGTACTATGGTCTTAAAATACTATATATATAAATATGTGTGTGGGTGTAAAGGCGTGTATGTTGACTACAAGTATGCAGAATGGCTCGTTTTCACACTTTATTTTTCTGTTTTTATCCTTAACGATTACATTTAAGAGCATTTAAAGTTTGTAGTTTGTCAAAGTTGAGCCAAGAGTGTTTTAAAATACTGCTTAGTTAGATTATTATAGAACTATTTTTCATTTTGTATTACTTTTACTATCTGTATTATTATTATGTTGCATTGTTGGAGAAGCCTGTGACATAAGATTTTCAACGACATAATTACTCTGTAGCTATGTTAGCTTGACAATAAAGAACCTTGAACCTTGAGGTTCCTAAAAAATGAAGTGGAGTAGAAAGTATATGCTGGATAAAACGTGAAAAGGAAAGTACAAGTACGTCAAAACAGTACAATATCTGAGTAAATGTACTGTAACATTGGGGGGGGAAAAAACCCATGTAGAAGACATTTATTAGCACCTACTGTAAATAAGTGTTTATTTTACGTGATTCTTCTGGCACCAAGCAGTGAATTTAGTGATAAATAAATGTGCAGTTCTGTGATTAAAGCACATGATGCAAAGTGGCAGCAGTGGGTAAGTCAGGTGGGAGAAAATCATCTATTTCATACATACCATAATCCACCCCTTTGCCTGGATAGAATAATGAAATACACTTTAAACACGTCTGTCTCTGACACTTTGGTGAACCTCACATACATTACCGTACATTCAGCTGATGCTTGGACCAATCATTAACAATGATCAGCTTTGCTCACGTTTTAAATGACTTTTTCAGACAGATTTTTAGAGATGGCAAAAGTACACACATCTTTTACTCAAGTAGAAGTACAGATACTCGTGTTTAAAAATACTTTGGTAAAAGTAGAAGTACTGACTAAACTTCTTTACTCAAGTAAAAGTAAAGAGGGCTTTGAATGTACTTCAGTAAAAAGTACCCATAACTAGCAGCTGTTTTAAAGAGTACCTGACCTCCCTTTATATTAATAGAACAATAATGTCATTGTTAGCTAATGAATGTTTCCATGCTGAACAACGGCAACATGACAACGTTTTCATTGGTCCCTCTTCTTTAGAGAAGACCAGGAAATGATGGATACACGGATCGTGTTCAAATCAATAGGCACGCAATGACTCTAAATAATAATGATCACGCCACCAAACACACATTCAAACTAAAGGAACCAGCCTGTTTGGAAAATGAGAGAAGTAGAAAGTACAGGTATTTGTGTTCAACATGTAAGAAGTAGAAAGTACAGGTATTTGGGTTCAACATGTAAGAAGTAGAAAGTACAGTATTTGTGTTCAAAATGTAGAGAGTAGAAAGTACAGGTATTTGTGGTTCAACATGTAAGAAAGTAGAAAGTACAGGTATTTGGGTTCAAACATGTAAGAAGTAGAAAGTACAGGTATTTGTGTTCAACATGTAAGAAGTAGAAAGTACAGGTATTTGTGTTCAACATGTAAGAAGTGAGAAAGTTCAAAATGTAAGAAGTAGAAGTACAGGTATTTGGGTTCAACATGTAAGAAGTAGAAAGTACAGGTATTTGTGTTCAACATGTAAGAAGTATAAAGTACAGGTATTTGTGTTCAAAATGTAAGAAGTAGAAAGTACAGGTATTTGTGTTCAAAATGTAAGAAGTCAAAGTAAAAAGTCGTCAGTAAAATAAGTAGTGGAGTAAAGTACTGATACCAGAAAGATGTATTTAAGTACAGTAACGAAGTATTTGTACTCCACTACTTCCCACTTCTGCAGATTTTATTATCGATAAATGATAAATGGATTTACCGAGTGCCGGCTCCACAGCGATGACCGTGGACTCCTGGGATTCTTCACTGAGGCCGAACACGTTCACGGCCTGGACTCTGAAGGTGTAGCTCTCACCAGGGATCAGGGCGTGGACCACAAACCTGACACACACACACACACACACACACACACACACACACACACACACACACACACACACACACACACACACACACACACACACACACACACACACACACACACACACACACACACACACACACACACACACACACACACACACACACACACACACACACACACACACACACACACACACACACACACACACACACACACACACACACACACACACACACACACACACACACACACACACACACACACACCACACACACACACACACACACATTGAAATTACACACAATTAAAACTGTTGCTCTGATGATCTCTGGTGCATAAAGGCGCTGAAAACGTTGCTCTTGTGTCAGTGTGGGATGTCTCTTAATGTAGATATTGTAATTTATAGCTTTAAGACTTAAAATAAATGGCAGAACTTTACGGATTAGAGACAGAGCGGCAGCCAGGATGCGTCATTTTGTTATAATGTTGTTTAGAAGTGATCATGTTTGCTCCAAATTTAGGAAACGTAAAAAAACTATCTCGTCGAGTTAAAACGTTTTTTTTGTACTAGACTCTCCAAAAGTGATTTAGCAGGATTAATTAAGCCTTTACAGGTATGATATACTAAATATATTAGAGCACTTTGACATTTAATATTGACTCAAGAAGGAGGTATTGGCTTGTACAAAATGTGGAAATGATCATTTATGTCAAAAATGCACCCTTTTAATGAAGACCTTAAATATACTGTGACCTTTGCTTAACCCTCTGAGTTGCAAGAACAGAAAAGCCCTTACACTGATTTAATTAACCATAAAATCCCTGAAGTATTAGATTAAAGCAGGGCTATTAATCCCTTGATTCAGAGTCAGCGTACCCATGTGAGATGAACATGGACTTGTAGCAATTATTTTTTACTTTATTATTTTCTTTCGTATGTATATGTGAAACATGTGTATTGTATAATATAATTTAGTTTATCTGTGTGCGTATTTCATTACTGATTTATCTTTTTTTCTTTATCCTGCAACTGGACTGAGACTAACTAATAAATATGAAGGAAAGGACGTTATGATAGAAACATAGTGGTTCAAAACTCCTGACTTAGTTTCCTGTTTACATTTTAATATAAACGTCCAAAGATCTCCTAAAATCCTCCCTGACTTCTTCAAGATTCAAGATTCAAGGCGTTATCGGTCATTTGCACATTAGCTACAGTGGATATGGCAATGACACACTGAGGTCCCAGGGCTCCTCTAACCGAGCAACATGAATATATATAGGACATAGAACAAATACAACAGATAAAATAGGGCAAGAGAATGTTTTGAGATGTGCAAGAATAGTTTATATACAAGTAAACTGAATGATATATTAGACAAATAATTTGCAAAATGCAAACAGATGAATGTTTGCATTTTTTCCCAAAGATATTGAAGTGACTGTTATATTGATTGTTGTGCCTTTATTTAGGTCTTAATGTGTGCATATGTATAAATGTGTCTATGTGATTGTGTTCATATAGGTATATACATATTTGGGTAACACTTTACAATAAGACTACCCTTCATTCAGATTCATAAGAGGGTTTATTAAATTAGGTTATTAATTAGGTTGTAAACACTTTATTAATCATTAAGAAGCATTTATAAACCAGTTCTAACATAGTTTTCATACATCAACACAGGCTCACTAATTTGGCAAGATGACTAAGACTTATATTGGCTACTTCAACTCAGTGAGCAACAGATACCAAGGATGCTAGCTGATGAAGGAGACGAAGTAAGCTAAGTAGCCAATATAAGACTTAGCAGTACAGATAAATGTGGGCTCACTATTTGGCAAGAATGACTAGCCTTATATTGGCTACTTAGCGAGAATCAACTCAACAGATACCAAGGATGCTAGCTGATGAAGAAGACGAAGTAAGCTAGGTAGCCAATATAAGACTTAGCAGTACAGATAAATGTGGGCTCACTATTTGGCAAGCAACCGGTCACAGTTGCCCTGTTTATTCTCATGTCTTATAAAAGCTTATTAATGATTTATGAAGTGTTCACAACCTAATTAATAAATGAATTACAAACTATTCGTAAACCCTTTATAAGGGTAGTCTTATTGTAAAGTGGTACCCATATTTGTATACATATTTTTGTATATATTTGTTTTTGTATTCAGGATTGTGGGAAACGATATTTCGCTCTCTCTGTCTGTACACAAACTGAAAGATTGACAATAAAGTTGACTTTGACGTTGTTTATGGATGTTATTTAAAATGTTCAGGTGTTTAATAGTCTTATGGCCTGACCTGCAGTGTTTGAAGGGCTTGTGGTTGCAGGGGAACCACTCCTTGGATCCCACGATGCGTCCGTCGATGTAATATCCCATCAGGTTCTTCAGCTGTTTGGGAGATTCCCACTGAACGAACACGGAGGACTTGGAGTTCCTGCTGGCCACGACCTGACCGGGAGTCGAGGGCACGCCTGCACCGGGAGAGAAGAAGTTAGTATTTACTTCCAGCGAGCATTTGAAATTAGCTGAGGGAGAAACAGCCCAAGAAGACGAAACAATAGATACAAATAGTTTGATTGATGCTGCAATATGCATTTATAATGGATCAAACATGTACAATTCTCTACACAATACGTATTAAAACAAATAAAATACATTTAATTACATTACAACTGTTACTTATCAAGACGCTTTACCCAAAGTGACTTTCATACAAAGAGTCTAATTTCAAAATTCAACACAAGATAAGAATAATAATTGTTTAGTTGCAGCAGCTTAAAACAAAACAAGGCATTGCACATAATAACACATTAAAAGAGTAGAAATAAACAATTCTAAAAAAAGAAACATCTCAAAATAGAAATAGAAATAATCCAGCATTAGAGAGTAAGAAAAATATACAGATGGCCGTGAAGATAAAACATCCATAAACTGTCTGACAAATAAAAAACTTTATTGAAGGGAAGAAAAACCCCACTATTGAAAGTATCATCTAAGTCAGGGGGTCTGCAACCCGCGGCTCTTCAAGCCCTCTGCTCTGGCTCCCTTGAGCTTAGACACAATAAGAAGGGAAATAAAATAAAAATATTTGTAGGACTATTTATATTTTGTTGCACGGTTGAAAAGGTTTCGTATCTTGTATTTTGAGGTGATACTGTGACACGTAAAATAAACGGTTTTAATTAGGTAACTAAAATATGCGTCGCATCCTGCTACGGTCTACCAGCGCCTTTTCTTACAGGCGAATAACCTGACCCCCGGCTCGATGAGCGTTTTTGTCTATGATGTAACAATAAATACAACTTTATAAGCTATCAAGCTTTCAAATATGTTTTGCGGCTCCAGACAAAAAACATGTGTGGAAAAGGGGGCAAAATGGCTCTTTTGGTCAAAAAGGTTGCAGTCCCCTGAACTAAGTGATTAAAATCCAGGAACCTCTATATGCAGCTATGTATCCATAAAATAAGGAAGCTTGATTTACCACATCATGTTGAAAGCTCAGCGTTCATCCACAGGAATGTATTACCTGACTTTGTCCAAACACTTCTCCATTCTCGATGCAATACACCTTTATCCATCCATATGACTTTTCACAAAACAGATATACTTATCCATTGGCCATCAAACTCTATATCTCCTCACCCTTCAGTAAAGAGAACTATACTTATATAAATACCATTACCATCATTACTAAAACACTCTGCTATATAACATGTGCAATATTAATAATAATGTTCAATAGTAACGTGCAATTACGTATCTGACACTTTTTTTGCACTACTCAATACTGCTTGTCACTGTACAGTTTTTTTATAGTTTTTTATATAAATTATTTGACTGTCTATGTTTCTTATAGTTGTTTCATTATCTCTTTTTACTGCACTGTTAGTGTACAGTTCGTACGCTGCTGTGTTTATTGTATCTTTGTAACTCTGGCACAACAATTTCCTTCGGGATAAAAACAGTCCTATCTTATCTTATCTTATCGGTGCTGTATTCATATCTAAATACCATTTACTGTGGATCTGATCCAAACATACTTCAGGTTACAAAATGACTGCCACTTGTTAAACATGCAATACGCTGGAAGTAAACGCTCGTGGTGTGAGCATGCACTGTGCCTGTAGATTGTGTGGATAAACAGAGTGAGGTTTAGTCTGTGAAGCTCAGTTTAACACAGGAATGGAAAGAAAGAATCGATGTGAATATAAGGAGATTTTCATTTTGTCACTGTGAGGTTTAGCTGTGCCTCGTCTTAGAATTCAAGAACACAAAATTGAACCTTTTGACACTTAAAGGGGACCTATCATGCAAAATGCACTTTTTGATGTCTTTTATACATAAAGATGTGTCCCCGGTGTGGCGGGGAACTCACGCAGCATCAGAAAATAAAACCCTCTCTCTTTTCCTCCGTACCCAAATCTCTAAAAAACGGGGCTACAAACGGTGCTGATCCAGATTTGTGTCCGATATGACGTAATATCTGAAATGTGGACCCACGGCCCTATCAGAAACGTTGCTATCAGAAACAATGCCCGACTGTTTTGGACGTAATATGGTCGGTGTTTACATTAGCATGGCTAACACTCAGAGCTAACCTGTACTGGAGAGCATGTGTGTGAAGAAGCAGGAAATAAAAAGGAACTCACCTTGTGGTATAACCGGCAAGAGAGAAAGCCTTTGAGCTCCATACTGTTTCAGAAATAATCCTTGATAATCCATGATATGGCGTTTCATCACGGCAGTATTTAGTTTAGACAGTAGCTGCCGGGTCCCGCATGAGCTCAGCCCCCTCCTTTTTAAAGCTTCATACCCCAAATCAGCACTTTGAAACAGGAAGTGAAATAGAGGGATATGAGGCATGGCTAGAATGGCTGATCTGTTTGGTATTTTGAGCAAAACACTTCATAGACATGTTTTTTATATATTTGTATATATCTGAGACCTATGCTATTGCCTAAAAATAGCATGATAGGTCCACTTTAAATTGGACTTTGGTGCAACACATATGTATATAAATAAATATATATACAAGAGCATGCTTTCTTATTACATTTAAAGTACTATATATTTGGCAAAACTATTTGTGCAGGGATACTAGCTGACAACAATGGACCTTGACTACACAAAATGGTCTGGATTCAACAGAGAAATACACTGTTTCTTAGTTTAAATATGCCACATTACAAATAACTGTACACACACATTATATTTACTGTGTGCTCTGCCTTTAACTGAGGGTTACACATCACACACACAGTGAAGAGGGAACTACTTTGTGAAGTGACGGCAGCATCAAACAGTGAAGGTGTTCTCATTAAACTGTACGTACCAACCCGCACCTCAACACCTGGAACAAAAAATCACTTTCAACATAAAAAACAATCTGAGGATTTCATTCATTCCTGTTTGCAGATACTCGCATAATATTATTTACATTTAATATGTTTGCACAAATACTAAAAACACACTTAAGGAAGCATTTACATCTTGGAGAGTACGACTGTAAATGATCGCTGAGACCGGAAGAAGCATGAATACAAACGGATTTTCTACAAATGAATGACCAACATTATGTATTATATAAGCACTATTATACAATTAGGGAGTGTACCATTCATTCTGTTGAGTATGTATACAACTTTGGACTTATTGGCAGCCTAAATAAATAATAATGTAGTAGCTAACACATGACCAATGTGAACCGTAATCAATGTGTAGTTTTTACAACTCTTTAATAAAAGTTATATATTTGCTCCACATCTGTATTCATTAAAGCAAATCCTTGCATACCTGCAACTACCTGATTTTGTTTGATGATTGCGTATCTTACTTTGCCATATGACAGTTTCCAAATGTAATCGCATTTTTATAATTTGCAATATTTGACTTGCATTCATTTGTTCTCAATTTTCACACCTTTATTCCTCTTCCTGTGTTCATGTAAGCACATTTATACACTTGTTTTGAGTGTTTTTCTGAGTGTATTGCATGTATATATATTACATTACATTACATGTTACTTGTTAGACGCTTTTATCCAAAGCGACTTACATACTCAATACTGTGGGCAATCCCCACAGGAGCAATTTGGGGTGAAGTGTCCTCAGGGACACAACGACATGCTGACTGCAGTGGGGTTTGAACCTGTGACCCCCTGATCCCAACACCAACGCACAACCCACTGCGCCACACACCTCCTAAATATATACATATGAAAGTGTGTCTGGATGTAGTTGTGTTGCTCCCAGCCCTGAACATCCTGCATTAAAGCCAAACCTTGTATTTTAATTCTGATTCTGATTGATATTTATTTGTATTGTACTGCATATATATATATGTTTGACAGTGTGTCTGGATGTGGTTGCATTTTTATTATATTCATTTATTCTAAACTGTTTTACAACTCTTTTAATAAAAGTTATATCTTTGCTCCACATCTGTATTCCTTGTACTGTGTTTATGTATACACCATTAGGCATTAAAGCAAATCCTTGTATATCTTTGCAGTGTATATACATATGAAAGTGTGTCTGGATGTAATTGCGTTGCTCTGAGCCCTTACCTGCATTAAAGCCAATCCTTGTATATCTTTGCAGTATATATATACATATGAAAGTGTGTCTGGATGTAATTGCGTTGCTCTGAGCCCTTACCTGCATTAAAGCCAATCCTTGTATTTTAATTCTGATGATATACGAGTGTATTGTACTTTGCATGTATGACAGTGTGTCTGGATGTAGTTGCGTTGCTCCGGCCCTTATACTGTCCTGCATTAAAGTTGGATATTTATTTGTATTGTACTTGGCAGTATATATATATATATATATATATATAACGTTATGGCGTTGATGTTTAAAGCCCGAACAGACTGGAATACTTGACCTGCTACTATTAGATCCCTGTCATCATTGGGTTTGTTTAAGCATGATCATCTCACATTCAGCTGCTCTGCTCTTGATGAAACTGATCTATCAGTAACTACTGTCTATCAAATTGTAATGATTGTATGTATTACTTCATGAGTTTTACTTAACAGACTGTACGTGGTTTGTCCTCGTTTGTCATGCTTAGCTTTCTGTTATTTTGTTCATGTATGTCTGTAAGACGTTTGCTTTTGTCGGGACTCACTTGAAAACGAGACGGTGCATCTCAAGGGGTTTATCCTAATAAATAAGTTTCTATATATAACAGTATGTAATGTATTTGCGTTGCTCCGGCTCCTTACCGTCCTCATCCTGCCTCTGGACGGGCTCGGAGGAAAACGACGCCTCGCTGCAGCCGTACAGGTTCACTGAAAACACTCTGAACTGGTACTTTTGTCCGTCTTGCAAATCAAAAACCGGGTAACGGGGGGAGTGCAGTTTGACCGCCGTGTTGATCCGCTGCCATGCTCCAGTGCCCGCTATGCACTGAGGAAGAGGAGGAGGAGGAGGAAGAGGAGGAGGAGGAGGATGATGATGATGATGATGATGAGGGAGGGTTTATGAGTAAGAACAGCCATCTGCGACAAACCTCATCAATGTAGCACAAACACAGAGGAGCTTCAGGGGTCGTTGCAGAGTTTGGGGCTCAGTTTGGTTTTTATTTGGCCATATTTAGAAACATTTTTAGCATTTATATGAAAATCTGAAATATCACTTGGTGTCTGATCACAGTTATGATACAAGAATCAGCTATTTTTGGGCAAATGTCGAAGAAATCGGATAAATTGTTGTTGTCAGGGGTCGTTGCAAAGTTGGGACAAAAAGACTCCCTATGTTTGACTGCAGTATCTTATTTAGATATGTGCTCAACAAGGCTTCAAATCGTATTTTCTGTCTCTGGTTTTTTCTAAAAAAAGCTGAATATTTTGTATATTATATTAATATGAACCCATGAGGACCCACGTGACCCGGCTGTCACATGCACTTTAAATGTTCTGGAAAGTTCCTTATTCAGCTTTAGCCTTGTTTTTATCTCATGAAGTCCCTGAGTGACACACCCTGAACAGTCTGGTGGGTCCTGGTCCAGGTCATGTGATTTAGTGTTGCCATGACAACATGTCCAAGATGTCCATGTGCCAGGCTAACACATGTGACATAACGAGCTACATTTCAAAAGCTTTTTTGTTTGTTGCTAAAGGGAAGATTCAAACCATTTAAGAATTAAAATGCTTACATAACATGTCCTTTATTACATTTAACCTGTTGTGGAAACATTTATTGATCAAATTGATATGAAACAAATGAGATAAACATCGCTGTGACACTGGTGTCACATCGGGACTTCAACCCTATACTTTCACAGTAAACCCAAAGTGACATATATGCACAATTAGAAATATGATTATGTGCTCAGTTAATTTAGCTGATTCAATTATATTGAGTTGATATGTTCTTATTCTTCAATTCAAAGAATGTTCAAACTAATTTAAACCAAAAAATCATCCTCATTAATGAAGTTATAAATAAGAGTGATTTTACCATTAAAGCACAATGGGACATATAGCCTGTCACATTTCAGATATTTGACACTAGGGGGGGTTACTTGGTCTATTTAGTCTAAATGATGTTCCCCTTAATTTTCCCAAAAGTAGAAATGGGTCCTGGTTCTTATGGGTTTTTAAACTGGCTAGGATCATTTGAACATTTTGTTAGCATTAAATGACATTAACAAAATATCCGTTGTGTTGATTTTTTTAACATTGTTTTACTCATAAAAGTTTACAAAAGTATTTATGTAGATATATTTATATTTATATATTTCTGTGTGATTGTACCAATATTAATCCTGTCTCTATATATAACATGTATATTATTTGATTATTTAGGCCGTATTGGGATTTAGAATTGACTGGAAAAAGCCCCAACAATGCAAGCGACCAACGTTCAGCTCTCAGTGCTCTCATGTGCTTAGAATATAACATATATGATAAAAAAACACATGTGACCTCTTAAACTCAAGGGAATTCATAGCTCTTAAAATGTAAACCTAAAGTATACTTTTCAAATGAAGTTTAATTTAAAAGGACGAATTATGGGGAACATGATGCATAAGACATCTTAATATCGCCATTTGATATAAACGTAACACAAAAAGTAAGGACGTTTGTGTTTGTTAGATTATTTCTTTGTTGTAACAATGCTTCTTGGCAAAACATCTTATACCGTTGGAAAGCCTGTTTTCTTACCTTTCCAATGGGGCCACATTTATGAGGAACAAGCATTTGTGGGAGGAGCAGCAGAGCTGAGTATGTCGGTTGTGCCCATGACAAATTTGACAAATCCCCTCTATAACAAATAAATAATCTACCAAACACAGATATCCTTAATTTTTCTGTTAAATTTGTAATAGTTTTCAGCTAAAATTATAATTGTATAGTGCTAGGATGAAAGGAAGTGCATGTGATGCTTTCATGCAGGTAAGATAAAACATACTTTTAAATAAACTAAATGTAATTTAAATACACCATTGAACAAAATGTGTTAAGTGTTATTTACAGAAATTGAAATGTAGATGTCCGGGTTTGGGACAGATACTTCCCAATAGAAAATACCCTATACATGACGTTTTAGTATATATTAAGCTTCACCATCTAATGTAATGCCTTGTGTTTAAATAGAGCATACATATTCTTAGTAAATATATATGTCTGAATACTTTATTGTTTTGTTAAATAGTTGTTCTCGTGGGGACACTGACTAAGAGTTTAAGAGGTGCATGTCTCTTTGTCTCTTCTCTACAGTACAGATATGCCACTGGGCTACATTGATGGAAACTGATGGCTGAAGGTATCGACACACACCTTTTCGATGACGTAGCTCAGCGGTGCTCGTCCGCGGGGGCGAGGCGGCGTCCAGCTCAGAACGATGTACGATTTGAAAACCTCGGACGCGTGGACTTCGGTAGGCTGACCTGGGATCGTTATGTAGCCTAAAGGTCGGGAGTGAACGGGTTGAGGCCGAAATACAAACAGCAGCAGCGGCGGAGGCAGAAATCCCACATTGTGTTTAAGATATTGGACCTGAACAATGTGTTTTTTATAATGTCTTTTATAATTATAAATGAATTAAGAATTTACGGCCAGACTTATTGTTATTTTCATCCAATAAGGTCATCAACAAATCCATTGCCAAAGGAGAAGTGTTTATTTATAGCAAATACATCTTCTTTTTAGTCTTTGTAAAACTTTGTAAAAACTTTAAAAATACTACATCAGTGGTTGGTTGATTCCAGCATCTTTATATGATGTAACCCTTTGATGCACACGCTATGCAAACCCCTTCTAAGGGACACCATGGGTCAACAATGACCCGTATTGACCTACAATGTTATTTCATGCATGGCTGAGTGTTTCTTAGCTGTATTTTTGGAAATCCATTTATTTAATATTCCAAGTATTCATTAAATATCTTGTTTTTGATCACCACACGTCATTCTTTTCAATCAGCCTCTCAACATGTAGGAACTAAAACAATTGTTGTATTAATACATCAGGTTTGCATCATGGGTCAACAGAGATGTTGACCCTTAGAAGGGCAGTGATACAAAAATGATTTTTATTCAAAAAGTAAGAAAGGAAAAATGAAAGTAAGAATTTGTGATGATCAAAAACAAGTTAATTGAGGAATACCTGGAATTCTGAATTATTAAAGTAATTCGTTGCAAAGATATTTACAATGAAAACTCACTCGGGTCACTTTTGACCCATGTTGTGTATCAAAGGGTTAAATATATCCAAGCTAACATACTCAACTAGTCTTAGCCAGAAATCATATTTCTCTGGTGTTTCTAAAAAGCTGAATATTCTGTCAGTTTCTAAGCTAATATTGTACTGGCTGGGATCATTTGAACAAACATAAAATCCTTATTTTTGTTATCATTAAATAATTTCAACAACATCTCCATTGCCACAGGAGAGGTCTTGATCTTTTAGGGAACTAAATCCTTTTTTCAAATTTGACTAATAATGAGAAAGTGTTAAAATCCTACATGTTGTGTTTTTTTTTACAATGTTTTTCATAATATATTATGAATAAAAATACGTTTCGTTTCAAAAAACGACATCAATGGTTGGTTGCAGTATTTTTTAAACTGATATATTCTAGTCTGTAGTTCTGAGTGGTGCAGGTTGAGCAACATATATTTATTAACTGCTTTGAGCATTAGGAAAAGCGCTATAAAAATCCCATGTTTTATTAAAATGACTTAGCTCAGGATTTGGATAAATAACAACAGGATCATATTTCAGATTTAAAAGCAATGTGAGAAATTACATGAAGCTTTTGGGAAGAAGTAGGCACAGAGAGAGTTTTGGATTTCCCTTTATTCTCTAAACGACTAACTTGGCGATAGTTGAATTAAAATGTGGGACTTCTGCAACAGCCTCGTTTAAAATCACATCAACGCAAAGGTGTTTAGTTTGTGTGTTAAAGGTTTGTTTTAAAGAGGAGAGACTCGGCACACTTCAAGTGGTTTAATTGATAAAAAGCACTAAAACCACTTCAGTCGATTATTGTATTAAAGAAAGAGACGGGAGTTAAATGAAGACGGCACCGGAGCAGTTAGGAAGGAGGGGGCGGGTAATAGTTTGTGTCGGGAAAATATCCACAAGAAAGGAAGAAAAATTAGTTTTGAAGTGACAGCGGGAAAAAAGAGATCAGTGTTTGTGTGTATTTTAGTTTTGTAATAGACTCATGTTTAGATGTCAACCTGTGAGGGAAGATGTGGTGTTTGGTGCTATCACTGACATCCAATAAAGAGATTAGTTTGACCTTATGTTAAACCTGTATGGAAAGATATGATGTGATGTTTATATACTTCCTTCCTGAAGAAATATATGTCATTTCAAAATGTTGATGTGGATACTGGCTTGGTGAGTGGTTGAGAATGTTTTATATAATGCCATGTTTCTTCTGACAAAGTGCACCCTGAGACAAAATCTGCACAATTAAAATCTCAAATCCTGACGTAATATTTAAAAAACAACTTTAAGAAGAAAGTGTGAGAAAATAATCCAACTTTTTCCTCAAAATGTGGACTTTCCTCTGGAGACTGTGATGGTTTTTCTTTGTTAAAATTGGAAAAATCACATCAAAAAACTTGAAAAACCACCTAAAAATACATCAGAATTTTTTTTTTTTATGTGGTTTTTCAATTTGTAGTCATATACATAGAGAGGACATACCCTCCATTGAGCAGAAGAAGGTGATTTGTCTTTATAAGATATAATAAAACATATGTGATGTAGTGCGACAGCCCCTATGATGATGTCGGTGGATAAGAGTGAGGAATACATGTCCACAACTCCACTTTTTAAATGTTGAATGTAAAGTTATTATGTTGTTGAAGAGGTTTGGAAAAGAGGGACACACATTAGTATTTCTTTCAGAATCCAAGAAGTAATAAATATCTGATCCCAGATCACGCTGTACCTTCCAGATCATCGTCATGGATCAGAATGTCGTATCTCCCTTCGATTTTAATCACTGTTGCAGGAAAGGACAACAGCAGATCTGTTAGAAGACATCGCTTCCTCTCCGCATCTGGATGTTTTATTTACCTTCATCGGTACCTTGCAGCCTCTCGCTCTCGGCGGCATCGAGGGCGGTCACTTTGTCCGACTTTCTGGACGGCCTGCTGATCCCAGAGCTGTTCACGGCTCGGACCCTGAAGTGGTACGAGTTCCCGACCTTCAGGCCGTGGACCGGGTATTTACAGATCTTCACCGGGGCGTCGTTGCACTGGACCCAGGCGTCGCTGCCAGACTCACGCCTGAACACAGAGGAGATCATTTAATTCAATAGAAATGCAGGAAAATCAAACTTTCATGTCTAAACATCGACTGAATTTAATGATAACTGAACTACGAAAAGTATTCAATCTAGTATTAGTATTTAGTGTCAGGGTTAAACTGTAAGATGAAAGAGGGTAAAAGGATGTGTAGACTTGCCGAGTTGTTGATAATACTTCACTTTAAGTAAACCATTTCACATTACACTGATTCATTTGATCTAAAAATATTGATGCAGCTTTATATAAAGAGACTATGAGTACTTATAATAATATAAAGTGCAGTGTAATTTGATTGTGTTAATGTCGCTGTTTTATAAAAAAAACAGCCTTCAGACGGACCTGTCCACGAATTTCCTAAATTGGGATCAATAAAGTATCTATCTATCTATCATTCAGTAAAATTGATTTAAAAAAAGGATTAAATGGCCTTTAAAGGTCCCATGTCATGGCCATTTCTACTGATCATAATTCCATTGTTGAGGTCTACTAGAATAGATTTACATTGTTCAATGTTCCAAACTCACATTGGTTCCTCATACAGCATCTCTGTATAGTATGTGTATTCACTCTCTGTCCTAAACGGCTTGTTGGAGCTCCTGCCCCCCCCCTCCCTGTGAGCCCACTGTGCTCTGATTGGTCAGCTCGCCCACTCTGTTCTGATGAGTCCACCACCGTTACAGCGGAACACCAGTGATTATGTGTTACAATGGCGTTTGTTAGCAACCAGAAAATGACACCAGTAATGACAAACAGATGAGAATGCTGCGTGGGGTCTGGGTGCCGTGTTGGCGGGACGTTGCGCGGCTCACTGCTGCGAGGACCAGACAGTGTGAGCTGGGTTACTGGTGTTGTTTCCTGGTTGCTGTGTGGGGTCTACGAGACAGCGAGACACCGCGAAACTCAGCCTGAGCACAATCACACACTCACAGCCTGAGAAAAGATAAGGCTGAGTGAGTGTGTGTGTGTGAGGAGCTCCACGGATTGGTCCATTTGGACAAATTGGTCCATTTGGTCGTCGTTACGTCACTTAGACCAGGAAGAAAAAAATTGAAAAATAAAGATTTCCAACGAGGCGTTCTGGGGCAGCATAGACAGGTCTTTTCTGTGTTAGAGTTTTACTCGCTACAGGGTGTACTTTGAGGGTTTGTGACTCTGCAGACCTTTTACATGCAGAAAAACCTACATAACACACAAGGGGACGGGTAATAACCGGAAAAGCAAGACATGGGACCTTTAAATCAGCAGATTGGTGATAATCCTTCAAATGATATTGAGTCATTTGGTCTAAAAATATGAATGGGTTCAGCTCTAAATAAATACTATGACTTCATACTTTTAATAATTTAAATTGCAGTGTAATCTGACTGTACTCGTGTTCATGTGCTTTGAGTTTTCAGGGACTCACCTGTCCACGAAGTATCCGCTGATGGCCGCCTCGTTGACGGTGTTCGGGGGTTTCCAGGCCACCAGCACGTAGTCAGAGTTGATGTCGTACGCCTTCACACTCATCGGGGCACCAGGGGCACCAGAGACAGGGGCCGCCGCATCTGGGGAGCAAGGAGATAAGGATATAAGGTTGACATTGTGTTTATTCATTATTATAATTGCTAAAATGTATGATATATTATCATTATTTTGGGTAACATCACACTATTGTTTCTAAAAAGAATCTCAGCTGATAAATTGCAAACATAACAATTCTGCTTTTATACACATACAACAGTTTATTGTTGTTTACATAATGAAACTTTATATATATGAACTATTTGTTCTAAACTGTGGTTTCAGTTGTTATGGCAATTATGGTATTGAAGCTTAATACAGTGTAATCCTAATGAAATGTAAGTGGTATCCTGGGAATGGCATATAAATGTATGAGTGATAACAGATGTGTTCATGAAGGGTTTTATGACACTACTGGAAGGACAGGCGACATTTGCTCTAGGGGGGTATCTGCATGTGATCCAACGTGGTGTTGATTTATAGATATTAAAAGCTCCATGATGCAGAGATGCTTCCCACCTGAGACGAACAGGTAGGCGCTGTGCTCCGCGGTGCCGTCCTTGGTGAAGATGCGCAGCGTGTAGAGACCCTCGTCGTCTTTGGCCAGCTGAGGCAGCGTCAGGCGGGCAGATCCCCCCCCCACAGACATCTCTGCCAGAGCGCTGGGCTTCAGAAGCTTATCTGTAGAGACACAGTGAGGAACAGAAGAATGCAACTGATTATTTAATGTTTAATGTTGTTTTTATAGGCAATAATTTAAGCTTTGTTAGTTCCAGGTTTAATATGTGCAATAAGTTCATTTCAATAAGTTTTGCAATAAACATTGAACCAGTCCGGCCCTCGACTAGCACCGATTATTTAATTTTGGCCCACTGTGTATTTGAGTTTGACACCCCTGATTGAGACATACAAGCCAAGCTATTTAAGCTAACAGAATTAGCATATGTTTTACTCGTGATGGTTTTTGTCCCATCTTAAATGTATGCCACGTTTTTGTATACATGTATATGTTAATATTTAAGCTCTAGTTTAGATGTTTTATGTGAGGCTCGGAAGACATACAGTATTGATGAGATAAGATAAGTATATGATAAGAAGTACTTTATTGATCCCAATTTGGGAAATGTTTGGGTTGCAGCAGCATAAAAAGACATGGCAATAGCCAAGTACTTTGCCGTACTTAGTTCCCAGCACTTAGTGCCCCCATGGAACTAAGAGCAGATCGTGTTCACACCGGAGTACTTTTCCCTGAGGGAGGACTAGGCAAATGAAGCCGCTGACGTCACTTCTTCTTCTTCTGCTTTGGGTTTACTGGCAGGCCGCAAACCACTTCACGGCGTATACTGCCACCCGAAGTCCCCGGCCGGAAGTCCCCGGAGTTGGGGACTGGCTTCAGTAGAAGCTGCTGGGACTCCCAGCAGCTACTACTGAAGCCTTCCGAGTAAATCGTCAGAACGCCGACACCTCCTCATCTCCACCGCTCCCATGTTTTTTTTTGTGTTGCCATAAGTTAGTCTCTTTGCGTTGGTGCGTGGGGCTAATGCTATTGCTAATAATGCTAATGCCAGCAAATACAATGGCGGCTTCACAAAACTTTTCAGAGTTTTACGGGGCGTGGTTTGCAATTCGCCCAGCCAATCAGAAATTGGTATTTTTTTCTCCCCAGGATAGTCCCACCTCTCTAGCAGGGACTGAAAATGGGGGTAAAAGTTCTCTGAACTAAGTTCTCTTTTTGGTGTGAACGCAAAATTCCAGGAACTATCAGAACTAAACGGGAAAAGTACGGGTAAAAGTACTCCGGTGTGAAAGCGCCTAATACAATTTAGAATTGGCCCTCAGCAAATTAAAAAAGTATAATGGCCCACAAAAGAAACTTGTGCTTACATATTAAATGTAAAAATATATCACACAGTAGTGTTCATGTGTTAAGAAGCCCACTTTTCAAATACATTCAGTCAATTCAAGTTGGAAACATTTTCTAACAAATCTTAGTTGATAAGAAAAAAGCCCAATAACTTATTTCCATAACAAGCTTGAAATATACCCTTCCTATTTCTCCTTATTACAATCACTCTGAGGCTTCTGTTTTAAGGAATGAGCTGCCAACACTCACAAGCATAACTTACCTACATTTGATTGATTTTGCTAACTTATAACTGAACTTATGAGGCAATAGACCTCACCTCTAGTGAGTGGCCCAGCCCTTTTTTCTGTATGTGTCCCTCGGTGAAAAAAGTTTGGACACCCCTGGTTTAATGTGATAAATGTAAAAAATCTATAAATACATGTTAACGTCTTACCGTCTCGGTACCACTGGACAAGGGGGGGCACGTTGGGCAGGTCTGGGACCACCACCATGGAGCAGACCAGGCTGATGCAGCTGCCCTCCGTCCCAAAGCTGACGGAGAAACGGTCCAAAAGACTGACCTCCAGCTTACTGGCATGGATCTCAGTCAGGTGGGGCACTGAGCAGGGAACATGGAGTTCATCATTTTAATACATATTCACTGAAACAGAGTCTATTTGTTTTGTCTTTTTTAAGTGTTTTACTTTTATGTTAAATATATTGTATGTTGCAATGTAGGAGGAGCCTGAGACTTAAGATTTACCTTGCCAAATGTCCGCAGTAGCTATCGTACGTACAACTAATTAAGCCTTTGAATCTTTGAATGTGGATGTGGTATTTTAAAAATGGTCATTTTGTTACATTTATAATGCAAGGTAAACGTTTCTGTTTCTGACATTTCTGTGTTAAAATCTGAAGGGAATACACCTTGAAAACTAGTCAAGAAAGCCAGAGATCCTATAATCAGTGGCTTTAAATACATCCACATAGTATAAATTATAATAATGAATGTAACATGTAGATTTAGTATTGAAAAAAGGGTTAAAAAAAACACCAATAAAAGACAATTTTGGGGATAAAACATCGCACCTAGTAATCATGAGACATCTGTTTAGGAACTGCTTTCTTTACTTAAACCTCAACATTGTTTTGATTTCAAGAAAATGAAATCATTGACGTGTATTCTCCACCTGTTATTGCAATATATCGTATAATTTTATATTCGGGATTGTTGGAAACGTCATTTTGATCTCTCTGTCTGTAAACACAAACTGAGTAATATTGACATTAAAGTTGACTTTCACTTGACTTTGAATATGACTTCTTGTCAAATTTTACAATATATGGACTCATAAGGAATCTAATTATTGTGTTTCAACATTTTAAATCATTGACTGGACAAAGAGTGGTATATATGTTAACAAAGTACATTGTAAAGTGTTTGGAGCAGAGACTGATGGTACATTAAGGCGGAAACACGTTAAACATTGTACATTTCCTTTCCATAAACACATTAAGTGTGTAACTAGATCTTTCAGAGTGTTTACTATGAGCAGAGGTCCTTGTTTGTATGTGTCTGTGTCTGGACGAGGACAAAAGCTTCTCCTCTTTATCCCCCTTATCATCACATGCTCTGCTCTTTGTTGCCAAATGATCCCATGAGTTTGAACTGATGGTGTCTGGGCCTGAGTCCAATAAAACATTTAAAAAAAGGCCCTCCTTCAGCATATCTTTCAGCTACTTCCCTCTCTCTCTTCTCACCTAAATTGAGCTGGCAGGACACTGCGGTCCCTGCTGCTCCTGTGAAGACAAACACAATCATGATTACAGAGAGAATATTATAATATCTGAGTGATACAGATAAATATAAACCAGTTTAAAGTCTTACTCTTCACGGTGACGGTAGCCTTGCTGGTGGCGGTGCCGTGAGGGTTTGATGCCACAGCGCTGTACTCAGCCGTATCGCTCACTGCACACCTGCAGGGGCAAAGAGCATGGGGAAATGACCTTACACTACAAAATCTTGAAATCTTGCCAAGTATCTTTGTCTAATATCTAGTCAGAATATGTCTCTACACCTGCTATAAGACATGATAACTTCAGAAGTAACACTGCAGTGAGATATCGGGTCTTGTTTTTAGACAATGCATCATCTTGTTAAGTCAAAATATCTTATTTTGAGTCGTATCTCAGATGAAACACATATTTTTTTTACATATTTATTAGAAAATCACCAACTAACATCAGAAAACAGAAAACCTTTGAGCATTTGCTGCTTATATTGTAACACAGCATTTCCTGATTCTGGTCAAATATAGTTCAAAATGAGTTCTCCCAGATAATTACAAGATCTGGTTTATCTAAATATCCCTTCTTATTTCAAGAGATCTTACCAAGCCAACTTTCCCTTGTTCTATTGGCAGATTTTTGTACTTATTTCAAGTGAAAACGGCTTGTTTTCATTATTGTTTAACTTGTTTTTGGAGCAGCAATTTGTCCAGTGTATGTACATAAAACAAATATATAAATGTATGTAACAATGTACAACCATAACTTTCCGTTTTTTGTAAAATATATTGACTTTATCATTTAGGAATGATGCTTCCTTAAAATAAATGCAGCCTTGGTTAATTTAATATAAAAATGTTTACACTAAAGAGTTGGATCGAGCCAATACAGAACATGTGATAAGGATAGATAAACACTACTTAAGGGGAAACAGGGTTTTCAAAGACTAAAGATTGAAATGGAGATTTTCTGATCATACATTAAGGCAAATTAGCTCATGGTGTAATCATTTCACAATATTCCAAAAAGTGTTAAAAAATATATTTTACTGTTGAAAATAGATGTTGGTTGTGTTAAAGGTGGGGTAGGTAAGTTTGAGAAACCGGCTCGAGATACACTTTTTGTTATATTCCATGGAATGCTCTTAACATCCCGATAGCAATGAATATCTGAAGTGCTTTGACAAAAAATCCATAAAAAAATTTCATCTGTGGAAGCTGTAGAACTGTAAAAAGCACGACCAGTCATCTGAGCCGGCCCGGCTAAAATAACTGGATGGCCTACCTGCCTGTCAGCCTTCCATCTGTGCACAAACTTATCTCGTGCCCTCATTGGTCATGTGCGCGTTCGTGTGTGTTGGAGGAGGGGCTCTGTAAGGAAGTGGCAGATTTTCTCCGGTTGTGTATTTTCAAATTCTAGCGCACTCGAGCCGGTTTCTCAAACTTACCTACCCTACTTTTAATGGTTGGGGAAACACAATATAATGAATGAATTATTTGAATAAAAAACTAAAAATGTAATCAGGCGAATACTTAACCATTTTTGTTGATAATAGTTGTTGGTAAACTAAAATACTTAATGACTTGTAATGTTCGCTCTTTACTAAATGGAGCACTGTCTTTGACTGTATTGTTTTTGATTGATGTTCAATTGTAGTTTCTACCATTGTCTTGGTATGATTGAATGATTGAATGAAATCAAAGAGTTGTACAAAGAGTATGTACCCAAAAAATAACCCAACACATGTGATCGACGAGGTGAACCAAAGGAGGAGAAAGCTGTAATCGTATTTGAATATTGGAGGTTTGGAAACAGAGTTTTTAAAAGTAGGAATATTCCTTTCTATCCTCAATGGACATTTTGAACTAACAATTGGCGGCATATCCATATTTATAAGAACACAACTCATCCTTTCTTCAACAACACCACAGCGGCTCTTTAAAGGCAGCTGTAAACTCCTTGAGTCAATGTTTGATTACAGCATAAGACATCATGCTCTGCCTCTTTAGAAAGTGATCTCACATGTTGGGAGCGTTTAAAGGAAGGTGTTCTGAGGCAGCAGGGCGAGAATAGAAGGAAGACATGTGACCTTCAGCCTGGACTGAACTATTTTAAAAGACGCTCCATTCGACCAGCTGTGGGGGAAATTCACTCAGTCTGGTCTTCTTCTCATCGAGGTATTTCAATGGGTCGCTAAACCAGAATTAATATACTTTTTCTACAAAGTAAGGCACCTAAATGACAGTCTCCTTGGTGACCCTGTAATGCAATGACGGAGGAGCGGAGATATTCAATGCCACAGATATAGAGGGAGAGGGAGAGGGAGGGATTCATGGCTCAAATGACGCAAATGTCAGCACTTCCACACGAACAGCTGAAGAGTCTTGAAGATGACGAACAGGCAACAGGCCGGTCGTTCCTCTTCAGTTCAACAGACCTTTCTATATCTCTCTAGCCACGGACATTTGAAGTTTTGTCCCCAAAAGTGTAGAAAAAACGCGGAAATATTTAACATTAAACAGTCATAGATTATTAAGCTTGGCATTAGTTGTCTTGTAGCCCCTTCTGCTCCTTTCCTTTCCCTCTTGTGCCAAGTTTTTCATATTTTACAAATCCTTACTATGGCATTTGCCACTTGATTGACGTACAGGTAAGCAAGTCTGAGATCTCGGCCGTTTCTCAATGTCGAGTAAACCTGCTGCAGAGCCACTTTTAAAGTATACTACGTCATCGAGTGGCGCCGAAGGACTGTTTAAATGCCCAGCATTCGGCGCCACTCGATGACGTAGTATACTTGAAATAGTGGCTCTGCAGCAGGTATACTCGACATTGTGGGTGTTTCTCAATCGCGAGTAAAGCTGCTTCAGAGCCACTATTTCAAGCATACTACGTCATCGAGTGCCGCCGAAGTACTGTTCCAATCTCCAGCATACTTGGAAATCTACCGAGCCCGGCGTACTCCGTTTGGAGAAATATCGAGGCTGCACATGAGTAGACTCCGCGGTCTTAAAATCCCCACAATGCTTTGCGCACGGACCAATTTCCCCAAATCTGTGGCGGAAGATGTAAGAGGCGGGGCCTCTCATATGACGCACACCTGCACACTTGCTAGCCTGTTCCACTCTTTGTTTTCCAAATGTCAGGAAGTATTCTTGACTCGCTTCTGAAGCAAGATGCTCGGCAGACATGTGCTACCAAGCAAGCGTACTCGCGATTGAGAAACACCCTGAGAAACGGCCCTCATCTTTCCTAACACGCAGTTCACCACGCATGCGCCGTCAACTGCAAATCACCGGCGAGCTGATTACCTAGTTACCCTTCCAATTTATACAATTCTACTAAAGAAAGGGTATAAAATTGACATGTACTGAGTTGGATTGTGCCATACGGGTTCATGCAGTTATGCAAGGTACACCAACATAAGGCACTCAGTATATATATAAATACATATATGTTTAGCATTTCTAATGTAGGTAGATCATTTTGACTTTTAAAAGTAGCTCCCAAGCTGAAAAGGTGTGGGCATCCCTGCTGTGGACAATACCCACAGGAGCAAATATATATTATATCCATGTCTTGTTAAAGTTTTGTATTTTATTTAACACTCTTTAATTTTTCTTCCCTGTGGCTTTTAAAAATAATGTCATTATGTAAAGCAACTTGAAAAGCCTCTGCATTGAATTTTAAATAATAAATTCAATGCAGAAATAATTCTTAACATATTGTTTGGGGAAGGAAACCAAACCAAATCATAATATGTTATTAATAGGTATACAACATCGCTTTGAAAGACTGGTTATATACAGACCCTCTCATTTGGAGAATGTTGACATTATCATCAGTACTATTATGTTCTTGGAAACTCTTTAAATCAAAAAACTGCCGTGTTTCTACAGAACATTCAGTTTTGTTTCTGAAGTAGTGTTGCTCCTTACCTGCTAATGATCAAACTGTGGACTCCATACTTGTTTTCAATCTTGTACTTCCCTGGGGCGCTCAGTGGGTCGACGGGCGCACCTCCTTTATACCTGCAAACAGAAAGTGTTTTTTAAACATCTACACACTGTCACGGTAAACTGGTAAAATCTGAATTTGTCTGGCAGAGAAATAACTTCATGATGGTCCACCTGACAATAAAGAGAGATATGTTGTGTTTTTAAATAGCAGCAGGTATTTACAACGTGATGACAACTGGGAAGGTATGCTGCACATTGTTGGTTGGTATAAAAAGGATTACAGGAATGCTAACCATGCTAACAAACGCTAACAATGCTAACAAACCTTTTTTGGGGGAGGATAAAAGCATTAATACTGTATGTCATCCGAGCCTCACATAAAACATCTTAACTAGAGCCTAAATATTAAGATATACATGTAGCTATACAACAACGTGGCAAAGATTTAAGATGGCACCAAAACCATCATGAGTAAAACATATGCTAATTCTGTTAGCTTAAGTAGCTTGGCTTGTATGTGCAAATTGGTCTTTTGTAGTAACATTTTCAAGATTTAAAGAAATGTCATGAACTGGAGTTACCTTACTGATTAAACTTGGATGTTCTAAGTTAATAGCTGTTGGGGGAAATACTGAATATGTACTCTTCCAATATGAGAGTACACATGATAACAAAGGTATCCCAACTGACAACCCAGTCTCACGGCATTTCGTGTTATTAGTCACAAAATTAATTTAATCTATTGATTCGTGTTCACCAACACGATTTTCGCATTTTTTTCGTGTCACACAGAACGATTTTAAAAGCAATGTATTTCTATTAGGGCTGTCAAGTTAACGCGTTAATAACGCGTTAACGCAAAAAAAAATTAACGCCACTAATTATTTTAACGCGATTAACGCATGTGTATTTTTTGTCCTCGGCCGCCGTAGTTTCAGAGCGCATCGAGTTTAAAATACCATCTACAAGCTGATGCTGACAGCCCCGCTCCTGCTGCCCGCTTGTGGCAGACCACACTTCCACGCTCACCGGCAGGCCCGGACTGGCCATCGGGAGGACCGGGAGGGTGTGTGTATGTGTGGCGCGAGCGAGGCACACCTTACGTGTTGTTGTTAGCATCTGGTGCTAGCTAGCTGAGCTAACGGATATAAGGAGCTGTTTCAATGAAAACAGAGGAGCGACATTTCGCCGACAACTGCGCCGAGCACTTGACTTTATGCAGGTAGCCAGACAGCACACTCAGCACGGATAGTGCCGCAACACAGCTCATACACACAGACATATATGCCTTGAGCTGCACATAGCTCCAACGATCCTCCACATTCACACACACACACACACACACACACACACACACACACACACACACACACACACACACACACACACACACACACAGTATTGTATGAGAGAGGTTCTAGGTTGAATTGAGGCGAATATTTGTAATGTTCAGGTTGTTGTGTTTAATATTCATGAGAATATTTGTCATTGTTCAAATGATAATAAACAAACATATAAAGCATAGTTGTCCACTCATATGTTGATAAGAGTATTAAAAACTTGAAAAATATCCCTCTAAGGTACATTTAGAACAGATAAAAATGTGCGATTAATTTGCGATTAATCGCGATTAACTATTTTAATCGACTGACAGCCCTAATTTCTATTGGTAGTATGTTTCGTGCCTGCAACACGTCTTTTTGTCCGGTCGGGTCTTGGAAGACCAGAAGCTGTGTGGTTCATAAAAACATGTTCTTACTCAATATCTTACCCTAAGCCTAACCCTATCCCTTTTATTTTAAATTGTATAATGTCGGAGTTTTTTTGCCGTCCGCGAGGAAAAGAAATGGCTCAGAGCCTCAGAATACTGACATCTGTATTTTTTGTCATCTCTTTTTCCTTCTAATTTGTTATTATTTGGTGCAGGCACGAAACATACTACCAATATAAATACATTGCTTTTAAAATCGTTCTGTGTGACACGAAAAAAATTGCGAAATCGTGTTGGTGAACACGAATTCATAGATTAATTTCGTGACTATAACACGAAATGCCGTGAGACTGTGTTGGTACATGCTTTAAATGTGTTGTCTCTAAACTGAGTTGAACGCACTCCAGTGAAATGTGATTTTTCTGACCATTTGACGACGGGCCTGGGGTTTCCCTCCACGGTACAGAACAGCTTGACGGGGGTCTTCTCCCACACGGTGTGAGGTCGAAGAGCCACCAGGAAGTCCGGCATCTTCTGGGTTTCTGATGGATTCACCTTCTTATACATCATTTCCTTAACCTGGAGAGAGAGTAGAGTGGGTCAATTGAACGTATGTAGCACAGAGAAAATAAGACTTCATCTTAAAGCTCTTATTTGCCAACATCAAAATGTACCAGATGACATAACTATCAACAAATCTAACACAATTAAAATAGTTCCTCCATCACAGCAGCTCAATTTGCAACATCATAAAAGACATATATTTAAGGCAAGAAACAGGAAAACACACATTTGACATACCATTATAATTGCACAAGACCTTTTAACTCTGTGCTTATTTTCTGTGGGACCCTGTATCTCTGATTTAATGATGAAACATGTATATTTTCATTTCAGGACACGACTGGGCTCAGAGATGATGTTGTTGGCCAGCCTAATTGGTTCCATATAAATAACCAAACACTGATTAAACCCCTCCAGACGCCTCACCTCTCTCTGCAGGTTCAGCCTCTCCACCTGGGCCTTGGTGGCCATCCTCATCCTGTGGAGCTCCTCCTGGATCACCGTCAGTCCTTTCCCAACATTCGTGCTCACTCTCTGGTACTCCTCCGTTCCATCTTCTGCGCTCCTGCACACACACAACTCACATTAATACAGTTTTACACAGGAAACCAACTCCAAATATATAATTAAACATGCTCCACTCGACAACAGAATGATATGTGGGGTGTAATCGAAGAGAAGCAGATATTTAGAAGGCAATTGAAGTTTTAAAATGATAAAATGATTGTTTAAAATAGTTCAAGAACAAGTACAAAACTTCCTAACAGCTTTTTCTATCCCAGCATAATATGAAACATCCTAAACAGGAAATATGAAGGCACAACATCTACAAACAGAGGAAACACAAGAAGATGTACTGTACTATAAAACATGTGGTGATTAAGTAAACTACTGTTTTGATTACACTTGGTTGTTGTAAGTTAAATGAACCATTACAGTACATGTGTTTTTGCTGATTGAAACTCTAAACAGAGGGGTTTTCTTTATACACTATTAATCTGGGAACCAACTCCAAACACATTTTGTATCTATTATATTTAAACATGACTAATTTCAGTGGCACTTGGTGTCAAACACAAGTACATTTAGACGTTTGTTTCATCCTGTACAGACTTTTTATTCAATAAGTTCTGGAATATTTAACATTTGCATTTTATTTGCAATATTTTTCCCTAGATAAGGATGTTCCATCAACCCAACAGAGTTAATTTAACACATGTTATAGACTAACAAGCTCTACAACCCCCTAATCACCACTTACACACATAATTACCATCATTTAAATATGATCAGATACAGTAGTAACACAGAAGTAAAGTGCCGTCCTGACTCGGTGCAGCTAGAAGAGGCTTCAGTATTACCTTACACCTAAAATAGCCTTTTTACTTTGACTTCTTACATTTAGAACACAAATACCTGTACTTTCTACTTCTTACATTTAGAACACAAATACCTGTACTTTCTACTTCTTACATGTTGAACACAAATACCTGTACTTTCTACTTCTTACATGTTGAACACAAATACCTGTACTTTCTACTTCTTACATGTTGAACACAAATACCTGTACTTTCTACTTCTTACATGTTGAACACAAATACCTGTACTTTCTACTTCTTACATGTTGAACACAAATACCTGTACTTTCTACTTCTTACATGTTGAACACAAATACCTGTACTTTTCTACTTCTTACATGTTGAACACAAATACCTGTACTTTCTACTTTTTACATGTTGAACACAAATACCTGTACTTTCTACTTCTTACATGTTGAACACAAATACCTGTACTTTCTACTTCTTACATTTTGAACCCAAATACCTGAACTTTCTACTTCTTACATTTTGAACACAAATACCTGTACTTTCTACTTCTTACATGTTGAACCCAAATACCTGTACTTTCTACTTCTTACATGTTGAACCCAAATACCTGTACTTTCTACTTCTTACATGTTGAACCCAAATACCTGTACTTTCTACTTCTTACATGTTGAACACAAATACCTGTACTTTCTACTTCTCACATTTTCCAAACAGGCTGGTTCCTTTAGTTTGAATGTGTGTTTGGTGGCGTGATCATTATTATTTAGAGTCATTGCGTGCCTATTGATTTGAACACGATCCGTGTATCCATCATTTCCTGGTCTTCTCTAAAGAAGAGGGACCAATGAAAACGTTGTCATGTTGCCGTTGTTCAGCATGGAAACATTCATTAGCTAACAATGACATTATTGTTCTATTAATATAAAGGGAGGTCAGGTACTCTTTAAAACAGCTGGTAGTTATGGGTACTTTTTACTGAAGTACATTTCAAAGCCTCTTTACTTTTACTTGAGGAAAGAAGTTTAGTCAGTACTTCTACTTTCACCAGAGTATTTTTAAACACGAGTATCTGTACTTCTACTTGAGTAAAGGTTGTGTGAACTTTTGCCATCTCTGCTGACATTATGACGGCCAATAGGAACTCACCTCTGCCTAAACGCAGGTATGGTATAGCCTGGTTCTGCCATAGCCGCTGTGGCCTGGCTCTCCGAGATACAGCTGGATTGCCTGTTGGGAGGAAATACACGGTTATATTTCAGCCATTTAATAAACATTCAACCGTCATTTTGAAAACGTTCAGGTTTTAGTTTTGCAGAAGCAGGTTAAGATCTACCTGAGGAGTTCTTGAGTTTTAGGGAATTGTTCAGTAGCACATGAGGGCCTCCTTGTCTGTTATATATTATTGAAGGTTTTAGTTTAGCAGAAGCAGGTTAAGATCTTTTTTATGCTCTTAACCTTTTTCATATTACCATATTTTATTCAATATGCTCCATAGATAGCTTTTTATTTTATTGTATTTTCTCCTCATAACATTGTGAAGCACCTTGAGATGACGTTTTTTTTAAAGTGTGCTATATAAATGAAATGTATTATTATTATATTACCTGAGGTGTTCTTGAGTTTTAGGGAATTGTTCAGTAGCACCATTTTAGCACATGAGGGCCTCCTTGTCTGTTATTTATTATTGAATTGTCTTTTGTAAAGATAGACAGAATATGCACACGGTTATATATCAGCCATTTAAACAACATTCGACCGTAATTATGATACAAAACTTTAAGGTTTTAGTTTTGCAGAAGCAGGTTACTGCGCTAAAATCTCTGAAGATCTACCTGAGGTGTTCTTGAGTTTTAGGGAATTGTTCAGTAGCACATGAGGGTTCTCCTTGTCTGTTATATATTATTGAAATGGCTTCTATGAAAGATAGACAGAATATGGTGCCAATCCATTTCAATTTCTACACCTAACTTGTGAATCTTCCTCATCATTGTCTCTCCTTTACACTGTCAAATATCTGTTTTACCTATTAAGTATCCTGTAAGATCCATTATTATATGACTGTTATCTTTCTAAAGTGCAAAACACTTAAAGGAAAGGCAAACTCAAACAAAACCTCAACATCTGCTCATGAAAGCAACCTGAAAGTTATGCATATCTTAATGAATTCCCCTTTAACACAGCTGATATACTGATATACTGTACGCTGCAATTTAAAAGGAGCACAGCTAAATCTATTGAGATACGTTTGATAGTGGTTACTGTCTGGGAGAGAAATTTGGTGATAATCAGGGACATAGACAAAGATGTCAAACAAAAACCTTATATTAAGTCGATCAAATTGGTAGAAAGTTGACATTGTGTGTAAAAATGAACCATTGACACTCGGTCCAACTATGTCCACAGTATCTAGAGATCTGACCACTGGCATCAGATGTAGGTCAGGTTATTGGGAGTGACGTGCAGACATAAGAAAGGGGAGAACTTCGTACTAAAAGATCTGATGAACTACGCTTTAGGTGCAGATGAAGCCAATTATCTAGTGACAAAAAAAAGCAGCCTTCAAGCATCAGCGTGTGACATGTCGAATAGCAGAGCTGGATTAAAAGCCATGAAGGATGAAGTCTTTCAAAAAAGCAAGTAGAATAAACCCGTCCATTATGATTAACAACACCAGACAGAAGCTGCAGAGCATCAGCAACAGTATCTGTAGACCTTCACAGCTTCTGGGTAAAAACCCCCTGGGGATCGCTTCAAACATGGACCAGGAATGCCAACACACAGCGAATGTTATTATATTCTGCAGAGCGTTTTCACTTGTTTTGGAAGCACCACTTGTTCTCTAAGCTGTGCATCGAGTACATTGAACACACATTAAGTTATCTTTCTGATTTCCACTTAATCAAGGTTATATGATTATGGATGCATGTGTATTCCAACTGAACACCACAAAAGGAAGTATTAACGTTGATGAAAAGTGGATTTTTCTTGCAGGAATTGGCTAACCCTAACCCTAAATCTTAGGGGAGATTTTCCTTACATCATGCAATGGTCTAAGCACAGAACGTGTTGCATGACTTCGAGTCTGTAAAAACCAAATATCTAATTTGGGATGTTGGGTCAATCGATCCAAACAATCTATGTTCAACACACTATGCAGTCTCTCTCTCTGTAGAAACTATTAACACTAGTGTCTTGAGTTGGAGTCATAAAATAGGTGTGGTCTGTCATCTTAGCTAACTTAAGACACAGATGACTCCAGTTGGCAGTGGGAGGTGATGGTAACAGCTTATTTTTCATTATACGTAGTACCACAAAGTCTGTTTTAAATGTGTGTAAGATTTGCAACGAATTAAAGCTTCCATCTTGGTAGCCAAATAATCACAGCTAATGGCACATAACTACAAAGTAGCTGGTTTCATTTCCAGCCGAGTAACTATTTCTGCTTTTCAAACCCGCCAGTCTGTGTCCAAAATCCAATTAAGCCATCCCATTAGAAAGAAAACTAATTAAAAAAAGCACCTTATTGCAATAGTTTTAGTGCCTACAAATAGGATGTGTGCAAACAAGTCTCTGATGATATGACCTCACCAAAAGATAAAAGGTAGAAAAAGTCTAAAAATGAGTCCAATGTTTTTTGTTTTTTGATGGTGGCTTTCCTCGCTGATATTACTTATTATATACTGAGATAGTTTGAATGTGTCTCAACTTCCTTAAAACGATTTTTACGAGGAAATACCTTGATTTCAATATTGTGCCGTTAGGGTTCACCGTTGATGCTTTTACAACATATTTACACAACGAGAATTTTGTTAACCATCGTTAGTAATGTGTATTTAATAAATACGCGGGGAAAAGACAGATAATACGACTGCCTGAAGAGTCTGGTAACTCAGAAAGTACCTCACTTTACTGCAATGCAACCAGGAAAAGACAACCCCACGATATCCAAATCTAGACTTATATCACGGTATCAATATAATATCGATAATCTGCAGCCCTAGTCACAATACTTTGGAGTTTTTGCGCTGTTGCAGTCATTATTTATCGCCACCACGTTGTAATGAACAGCTTTAAATGTGTCTGAAGCCAAATGGAAAGCCAAGTTATGAAGCGGACACATGAACAGCATGAATATGAAGACCAGCTGTCAGCAGCGGCTCCATTATATCTGTGTCTCTACGCAGCGAAGCAGCACGAGCGCAGTGTCCAGACGCAGCAGGTGAACGCTCCGTACCTCACTGCTGTCTGCTGCTTGGCACACACACATGAAGAGTGGTGATAAGCATAATCAGTTTTCACTTGGCTCACAGCCTTCCCCTTCTTCTTAAACCAAGACGTGACTTTGGAAGCCATGACGGGAAAAAACTTCAAGGAGATCTGGCCATGAGCACCAGAGAGGGGGGGGAGGAGGGAAGGGTTGGGGGTTAAACATGTGTTAGCCATGACAGTACCAAGTATATTTAACATTATGTAAACTGCAACCCTTTAAGAAGTCTCTGTGAATCACATTATTACAAGTACATGTGCAGATATTGCAGATACTGAAAGCACTTCGATATTCACAGAGTGTTGCTTCTCGTGGCATAAGATAAGATAAGATAAGATAAGATAAGATGGACTTTTATTAATCAGTAGTTTAACAGCAACAGGGTGAGATTGAAAAACAGGACAGCACAGATTTACAAATTAAAGATCAAATCAAAGATACAATTATATACAGTTAAGTAACTTTAAAATAAGAAAGGAATTAAATGACCATACATATTTGGGTCATATACACATATTATTTATTATATCATAAGTAATAAATAACCATTCTTTAAACACTGGTATTTAAAGAATACATTCATATTGCAAGCATGAATTTATCGCAGAAGAAGACCAACTTTTAGGAGACATCAGGACAACATAAGCCAAAGCTCAGCACTTCAAATGTTTCACCTTACAACCTCACACAGCTATGAATAGCTTGGAGCAGCCTGCCTATCCCATGATTGGAGAAATAAATTAAAAGAATAAATCAATTACCAGCAATGCAAAGACCTTAAATATGTCATTAATAACGAGGAAATTGGATGTGAAACTGATGAGAGAACAACGACTAAACAAGCTGTCGAATCCAAACTACAGAGGAATAATGTTTCTCTTGAGAATAATCATATATTTCAACAGTAGAGCATTTTTTTCATGTGTTTATTTAAGCAGATACGTTAAGGGAAAAGAGGGTCAGTCACTTCCTAATGCCCTGGTATGTTAGGAAGTACTGCTCTGGGAGATTATAGCAGATTGTTTCTCACACAGGAGACAGATTATCTATGACAGCAACTCATTTCACTTGACAGCTGATCACTTCTCCTGCTACTCTTTGCACATTTCTCCAATACAATTAGCCAACACAACAGCAATCATTAAGAAAAGACTTACCCCAAGAGATTAAAAGAGCGCAAAGCGGAGTTAGACCAGCCTGATGCCACTTGGGAAGCACTTGCTGATGGCAACACAAATATTACCCTCTCACTGGAAGAATGCTGTTCCCCTTCCACCCCATGTATGGACGCACTTAAGACTATATATAGCAATTACCCCCAAATGTTCTTCTCATTCTGCACTTTGGAGATGAAGAGTGTGCATCCGTTACCTGCACTTTTATTTAATTATTTAGAGGTGTGATCGATACACTGCAATTATTACATTTAAGGACTTATTTGTGACTTTTTAAATGAAAGGTCACGAGAGAATAAAAGGTAAAATGCTCATGGGGGCTGGATTTTGAAAAATGAAATATTGCTTCCTCACGACAATATCTCATTTTGGTGGAGTCCTTAAATCAATTTAAAAATGGCACATAGCCAAGCCTCCTAAAACCGGCATGAGGATTGATTTCCTTTGCTAACGAGATTCATAAAAGGCACTTCACCTTCAGATTTTATACAAAATATTCATTCAGCAACAAGCGAGAAAGACATTTTGATGTCATTTTGTTGGCAAATCCCGAAGCGGAAAGCCTTGCGAGACCTTTTTAGGTTTCTGGAGACAGCCGGCCCCTCCTTGGCTCGACACTTGTGGGCAGCAGTCGGGCTATTTTTACCAGCCAGTCCTCCTACACTGACACCCCCAAGTCTTACTGTACAGGAGCCATGCAGCTATTTCCATTCAGACAAGTCTATTTAAAAAGTGGCTGAAGACACACAGAGAGACTTATGAAGCAGAGTTGGTCAAACGCAGATGATTAAAGTGGATTTAAAAAAGAGGAAACAGGCGTTGAGTTTATGGCCCTGTAGTCGTTGTCGCTTCACTGAAAGGTCACCTCTGTCTAAAGGACAACTTTCCATGCTATTGTGCAGCATATTCTTTAATAAAACAAATAAATGCATTAAAAAAATCTAATTGTGCATTTGATTTTATAAATGTTACCCCTTTTAGCCTCAAATTTGGGATAAAGAAATGTCACTTTGTGACAACTCCTAGTGGTGGAATCAAGAAAGACACTGGTGCGCCCCAATGTACTGATAGGTGGCGAAAGAACACACAGGAAGTTACATTTAAAACTCTGTAAATATATATTTTACTTATTATATTTATCAGATTAGAGAAGAGAGGGTTTAGGAGGAGTTGTGAGAAGTTAAATAAAAGTTGAAACAAGTCCAAAAACGCTCCAAAATCAATCTGGATAAGAATAGTTGACTTTAATTTAATTTATCTTTTTCAAAAGAGAAAATAGATATTGTACTAGGTTAGTTGAAAGCAATAACATTAAGTTGAGATAAAAACATATTACATTGCTTTCAACTGACCTAATAAAATAACGTGGAAACTGTTGACCAAATAAATTAAAGTTAGCGCTTCATTTTTTGAGTGATATTCAAAATATGCAAATATGGGAAAGAAAGACATTGTGGTGACACTGATGACACCATGTGTACAGTTAGCACTGGTAAAGTGGCATATGAAGACACAGGAAGTTACATTTAAACCATACATTTGACTTTATTCACTCATTTAGAGAAGAGAAGGTTTAGGTGGAGGTTAAAGAGATTGTCACGATTTTAGTTTTGTCTGTCTTGTCATGGTTTTATTTTGAAATTCTGTTCTCCCTGTCTTGTCTTCCTTCCTGTGTCTGATTGTCTGATTGTGTTCACCTGTTGTGTTTCTGCCTCCCCTGCCCAGCTGTGTCTTGTCCTGTGATTACCCTTCTGTGTATTAAGGCCCAATCCCAAACCGCCCCCTACACACTACCCCTCCGTTTGTGCGTTCCCGCGGAGGGTCCGCCACATTAAGTGCTGTTCCAAACCAACGAGTGTGGAGGGGGAGTGGAGGGGGAGTGGGCTATCAAGCCCTCAAACAGCGAGTCTGCAGCGGTGCTGACTGGAGACCGGTCTCTACCTGACCGGAGTCACGCTGTGTGTGTCCGTCAGGAAACACGCTGTTAACAAACAGTTCCAGCAAACATCCACTGATAAACTGCGATGTTAACAACCTCATGATAACCTCATCTTTGTTTAACTTAGGATCGTACCTGTGTTTAGTCTAGAAAAAGGTAAATGTGTGCATTTTTTTTTTAACACAATTAAAGATGTTTGGAGTTTTATTTTAGTTATTAATTAAAAAAAATTGGCATTTCCTGTTTCTGCCGGAGAGAGGGGAGTTTGTCCCAAAGCTTGCCGCTGTATTTACTCCCTCCATCTGACAGGAGGGAGCCTCGTTGAGCTGAGAGTCACTCCAAGGAGTTCACTCCATCAGCGTGGTTTGGGATTGGGCCTAAATAGTCTTGTCTTCCCCTGTGCTCCATGTTGGTTCGTTGTCTTTTCTCACCCTCCATGTTTGTCACGTTCCAGGTTAGTTTTTGTCCTCATGCTACGTGTTTTGACTTATGATTTTGTTTTGTTTGCCATGTCAACAGCTTTGATTAATAAAGCTCGCTTTTGTTTTGAAACCCGCTTCTCCTCAAACTGCATTTGAGTCCTAACAATCCCGAATCCTGACAAAACACTTGTTAAATGAAAAGAGGTGACACTAGAAGGCGTGTTCAAAATGTGGTAAAATGGTCAAGTTGGTAATTAAAAACAGTGCAAACATGAGGAAGAGACACAAACCATACATTTCACTTACTTCAATTATTATTTGGAGTTTGGTGATTATAAAATGAAAGCTAAAGTTCCCTTACACCGTTTCCCTTAAAGCAATGCTAAAATGTTCTTTACATTAACACAATTACAAAAACTGCAATAAAACAAATAAAAACGCCAACAAAAAAGAATAATAAGAAATTACAAATAAGAAAAAGTTACAAATTCAAGCTTTCCCTCGATGCATTGATTGAAAGGGAAATTAACACGTCATAAATGCATAAACATAATTCAAGTAATGTAGTGTTTTAAATATTTTCTAAATGTATATTTTCAAAGCTTTAAGCGCCACAAAGCAACATCCCATTTGAAACTTGAACTACTGTATATTCACTAGTTTAGAGAACAGAGGGTTGGAGATACTGTATATGGAAAAAAGTGTGAAAGAAGAAACTGTTCAAAATCAATTAGCTAATGAGTGCAAACATGAGGAAGAGACACAAGCTACGAGGTAATGTATGACTTACTGAAAGTGTCCTGATGAACCGACTCCAGAGGATCACCTGTAAAACCAGAGGTATCTCCTACAGAGAAACAACATGGTTACTTTACACTCATTTCATCTCAACATGCAATAAAAAACAACTGTGTGTTAATACGCTCTTCTTACATTACATTACATGTCACTTGTTAGACGCTTACATACTCAATACTGTGGACAATCACCACAGGAGCAATTTGGGGTGAAGTGTCTTGCCCAGGGACACAACGACATGCTGACTGCAGTGGGGTTTGAACCTGTGCTCCCCTGATCTCAACACCAACGCACAACCCACTGCGCCACACGCCTCACTACTTCTTACTCTACTTTAACTGGACACCATGGATTACTGGAGGTTTCATTTGCTGAGGAACACTAACTATGACCAGTAAATGGTGCATCAGGTGTAAAGTCAGTGGAGTGGCCCTTTAAATCCACATTAGAGTTATTGTCTGTTAAACAGCGCCACCTGGTGTTGATGAGGAAAATCAGCTGATGTGGAAAAATCTCTTTTGCTTTGACATTGTTTTGGTTCCTCTCTCTTACTCATAAAGATGATAGGAAACAGGGACATAGACGAGCGTTAGAAATGTGTGATTATAATAATAAAGAGAAAATGTCCTTACACTGTTTCCCTTAAAGCTCAAATGTTATTTACATCAGCAAAATTACAAAAACTACAATAAAACAAATAAAAAACGCCAACAACAAATAATAATAAGACATTAAAAATTTGAAAAAGTTACACATTCAAGCTTTCCCCCAATGCATTGATTGAAAGGGAAATTAACACGTCAAATATGCATGAAAATAATAAAAGTATAGTGTTTTCAATATTTTGACATTTCTAAATGTATTTTCAAAGCTTTGAGCACCACAAAGCTAAATCCTTTGTTCTCATACTGGGAGGAATATAGCAGTGTGTTTCTTTATCCTTTGACCCAGGACAGCAATCTGAATTAAATGGCTTTAGAGGGATCTTTAGCACCATGACCTATGGATTCAAAAAGTCCTAACAAAGTAGAAAATGACCTCTAAAAACGAAACATTAGCAGCGATTTTGTTGAAGCGCTGCTGTTTTGTTGGATAAACAGTTCTCTCAACTTTAGCCAACCCGTGTGTGTGTGTGTGTGTGTGTGTGTGTGTGTGTGTGTGTGTGTGTGTGTGTGTGTGTGTGTGTGTATGTGTGTGTGTGTGTGTGTGTGTTGAATTCCTCCCTCTGGCCCCTGCACACAGCATGTTTGCAGTGACAATAATAGAATAAAGGCAGACAACAGATAAAAGGTCGTATTTTCACTCACATGCATATTCAAAGCTCCATACCTGCTTTTAAATACATAGTTGTTATCATCCCATCAGACTTTAAAAATAATAACAACTTAAATAAATATAATAATGATAATAATAATACTTATTTCTATTAAAAATAGCTTAATTAAATAAATCCATTTACACACACATACATATTCACACTTACACTCTTGTACACCAAAACATCCATATATTTTCAACATCCCATCAGACTTATAATTTTTCAATAGATAATAGTTAGAAAATAATTAGAAATTATATATTTTATTTTATAAATGAAATAATATTTAAAAAAATGTAAACACAAGTTGTTTAGGATAATAATAATAATAATACAACTTAACTTGTGTGTGTGTGTGTGTGTGTGTGTGTGTGTGTGTGTGTGTGTGTGTGTGTGTGTGTGTGTGTGTGTGTGTGTTGAATTCCTCCCTCTGGCCCCTGCACACAGTTTGCAGTGACAATAAAGGAGATTATTGGAGCATGATAACATGATGAACAGGACTAGCCCGATTCTGAGGGGCCTCGTCTGAGCAGAGCCACATTCTGCTGGACTGTTTGATAATATAAACAGCTGCATCTGATAACATGCACCATGTCTGTATATTTATTTATGTATTTGTTTATTTGGCAGGGACATTGCACATTAATGAACACTTAAAGCATGAAATGTGCCACGTGTAAATATGCCGGATTTAGCTTTGAGCTACTTTCCATCTAAGAGTAGAATACCCAAGTATTTAGGACATGGTACAATATAGCAGCATCGATACATACAGTGCAAGAGAAGACACCCCTGTATATTCAGCTTCTGACTCGATTAATGAAGTGAAATCCCAGTATATTGTTTTGATATTCATGGTCGAGTAAAAGTAGGATGGTTGGAAATAACTTGGTTTGTTGTGTCTCGTCAAATGTGTTAGTTTTGATTATGTATTTTATCTGTCATTTCCTGTTTTATTTTGTACTTACCTCTTGTCTTTCATTTCAGGCCCTGTTTTCTTCCTCCCCCTTATGTGTTTTTCCCGCCATCATCAGTGTCTGCCCCGCCCCTGATTGTTTCCACCTGTTCCCCCTCACCTCATGTTTAAATAGTCCTGTCTCTCCCCTGTCCTGTGTCAGTTTGTCTTGTGTGTCTCCCCGAATGGTCGTGCCAAGCCTCAGCTCTGAAAGGATCGCTTTTCTCTCATGTCAGGTTATGCTGAACCGGCTTCGTCGTACAGGCCTCTGTTCCCACTCACCTCATGTTTAAATAGTCCTGTCTCTCCCCTGTCCTGTGTCAGTTCGTCTTGTGTATCTCCCCGACTGGTCGTGCCAAGCCTCAGCTCTGAAAGGATCACTTTTCTCTCATGTCAGGTTATGCTGAACCGGCTTCGTCGTACACAGGCTTCTGTTCCCACTCACCTCATGTTTAAATAGTCCTGTCTCTCCCCTGTCCTGTGTCAGTTCGTCATGTTTGTTTCCTCGAATGGTCGTGCCAAGCCTCAGCTCTGAACGGATTGCTTTCTCTCATGTCAGGTTTTGTTATGTTTGTTTATTTTTGTTGGCTTAAAGTTTTTATTAAGTCCTCTTTTTGTTATGCTAGTTTTTTCCTCCTTGTGAGCGCTTTGTTATTTCCACCACCTACTCTGTTAAGAGGAAATACCTGAACTGTGAAAATAAATAATTTTTTTTTTATTACATTCAAGACTTTGTCTCTGGGTCGCGCATTTGGGTTCATCAGGTTGTGTCGAGGTCCTGACACCCTTTGACCTTTTCTTTGAAACACTGGGTGTTTCTCAATCGCGAGTACGCTTGCTTGGTAGCACATGTCTGCCGAGCATCTTGCTTCAGAAGCGAGGCAAGAATACTTCCTGCCATTCGGAAAACAAAGAGTGGAACAGGCTAGCAAGTGTGCAGGTGTGCGTCATATGAGAGGCCCCGCCTTACATCTCGGCGGCACTCGATGACGTAGTATGCTTGAGCTTTACTCGCGATTGAGAAACACCCTTTGTCTCTGGGTCGTGCATTTTGGGTTCATCAGTTTGTGTCGAGGTCCTGACACCCTGTGACCTTTTCTTTGAAACACTGTCAAGCCAAAATGTCACTTCAGCTCAGACCTAACATCCCAAAAACGATTGGCCTGATTTCCATGAATGAACGATTCCTTATGATTTTGGTGACCCCCTTTAACTCTCTTTAGCGTCACCATTAGATAAATCAATTCATTATACCACAAAAATACAAAAATATTAAAAAGTATATGTCAAATGTACTGAAACTTCTGAACAAATTCACGTTTAAGAGGATAAACCTTTATTATTCGTGTGATCCGACTGTTTTTCCTGAGGTTACTTTCTATATTTTCTTTACGATTATAACTTCACTGAAATCTCTTTTAAGATTTCCTGATTAATAAATAATACAAAGCTACCAAAAAGACTTTGTTAATCTTTATCACAAGGTAACGGTTTAAAGACAATTACCAAACATTTGCATTTTTGGAGAAGAATCATAAGTGATGGAGCTACTCTGAATAATCTTCCCAGTTGGTTACTGATTAAAAAACGTAAACTATATGAAGGTATCAGGTAAACCTTTTTACTGTACGGTTAAATGATTTGGAGTTTTCTACTATAACTGATTAATTGTGTTTCCTAATAATTTATAACACATGTTCTGTCATTTTCTAAACAGGTGTCAGCTGGGATGTTTCAAAGATGTAATTTGGTCAGATTTGAAAAATGTTCACGTGGCCATGATCATATATTATTCTATCAACTGGTTGCTACTAAACTACTTTAATTTGTCCACTTACTTTAATAATGCTATTATCTATCTGTTACCTTGGATGTGTACTTGTTTGATTTTTATTTCATTAATGTGTTTCTTGTAGGGAATGTACTGTCCCTTTGCTTTACCAATGATCATTTCAACGACCTTAAAATGGCACCTTGTTTGCCTTTAGCATCAGTTAATTACTCGTATAGCAGTATTGCAGCAAAGAGGGGGGTTGTATTGTGTTTGAGTGGTCAGCAGACTCCCATTGGTGACACTGATTGGACCACACAAACAAAGGTCAGTGGAGAAGGTCACCCTGAAGCAGCCATGACACCAGACAGTGCGTTCTGCTCAGAGTGAATGTGAATGAAGGCTCGGGTTGCAAAGGGGTGGAAGATTTCCGGTAAATTTCCGGAAAGTTTCCATGGGAAGTTAAGCTGGGGAATTTTGGAAATATTCGATGCAAAAATTAAACAAAAAACACGACATTTCAACAGATTTTTTTTTAAGTAGAACAGAACAAGTTTTAATTATTTGATTGAACAATTATTTGTTTCATTGAAGAACGAAAACAGGAATGTTGAGTTAAATGTTACTCATCCCCCCCAACCCCACTCATTAAAAAATGAACAAAAATGCACCCCCATCCAAAGATCCCCACAAAGTCCCATTCAACATGTTAAATGAAAAGAGCCCCTCTCCCTCCACAAAGTTCCATTAGACATGTTAAATGAAAAGAGCCCCTCTCCCTCCACAAAGTTCCATTAAACATGCAAATCTTCCTTCAAGCGATCCTCTGCATGTTTGCTAAACCCTTTCAGTCAACGGGCTCTTCCTGGGCCTCATCAACATCACACTCTGAGTCTTCCTCTTCAGTGTCACTGTCCAGCCTTGTTGAGGATGGCTCTGTGTCAGGCTCAAAGAGCCTTAGGTTTGCCCGAATGCCAACCACTTTTTCCACTCTCACATTTGTGAGCCTGTTTCGAACCTTTGTCTCAATAGCCATGCAGTAAGCAGTGTGCTATGGCATGGATATTCAAGTGTACTTGAATGGCATCTGTTTGTTTTAGTCAAGATTATGCTAAAATATACTTTCCCCAACTATATTTAAGTTCCCTATGAAGAGCCAACCTTACATTTTGAAGATTCCCAGTTTATTCCCATGGAAAGTTTCCATCTTTGAAAATTCCCGGTATTTTGCAACCCTAATGAAGGCTGAACCCTCCTTCCTCTCAAGGATTCAAGGGTTCAAGGCTTTTATTGTCATGTGTGCAAAGCTACAGTGTAGTTATGACAATGAAAATCTTAGGTCACAGGCTCCTCCAACAGAGCAACACAATAAGACAGATAAAATAGTGCAAGTATCTCTGCTGCTGACCAAAGAGAGGGGAAAGATGGTCCAGGGAATCAATTTCTGTCCTTCATGCACTCATTGACCCGTGGTTTCAGCCGGCAGTCGATGGGACAGAGGAGGAGGAGGAGGAGGAGGAGGAGGAGGGGGAGGAGGAGGAGGGGGATTTGTGGGCATGATATAGCAGAATCAAGCAGGGAAGTCCTAAATCACGGCGATTAAAGGCGGAAAAAAAGTGGCACGTCAGAGGCTTTGCACGTCATTGAGTCAGCAGACGAGGGTCATTTTGAGGAGAGCGTGGTGACGTAACTGAGCTGCAGGGGGGGGGGGTAGAGCAGGGGGTTTCTGACTATGTATAGCAATGCTGGGATTTGTTGCATCAGGCATTATCAGCAAATCAAAAGACGGACTTCAAACCATGTGTTCATTAGAAGGGGAAACTTAGTTTTAAGTGAGTCACAGTTATTAAAAACAGATAAGATATTTTCCGAGATGAAATAATGGAGGGATGCATATTGTGTTATTTATTTCTAGCTATTATTATACAGCTATTACATGCAGACTAACAGTGATGCATAATATAATCCATTGACCCAACATCGGTTCCAATAACGCAGATTAAAGGATTACTGGTTTTAACCTATTCAGTTATGTGATGCACAAAAAGGCAACACAAATACAACTCAATGTAAAAATGTTGGTTTCATAAAAACATCCACCAAATTCTGGGCTGATTTAAGTATTTTCACAGATTTAGGAAGTTAAGTCTGCTGATACAAGGTGCAATTGTTTGGAGATAAAGTGATGGTTATTATGAATACTTTGCCATAGATGACATTTAAAAAAAGAGTAAAAATGAAAGCGTGAAATACAGTCTGTCGGTCATTTCCATTTCAATCGGTCACTGACTAACACCTGGAGCTGCAACTGAATGTAGAAACTACCTGGCAGAACAGAAAGACAGACACACATATGAAGTAGTCCGTGTATACAAACAATTAAATGTGTAAACTTTAGAAAGCTTCTCAAGAATTACTTAATTGAACTGAACATTAAGAATCTTTTCAGGATCCAGACGTGATGCCAAATCATCTTCTGTACATTAAAGGGTTTGGATATTGAAGTATCGAGCAAAGTTTTAAGCAGTTACATGGAGCATGGAGCGTCTTTTGGTGCCTCGTCAGATTAGATTCTAGTTCATTTTTATTACTGTGACAACGAAATGGGAGCGAGCTAGTTCAGGCAGTCAACTCGAGCACTTATGCTGCATTCATACATAACGCCCCTTGCCACTCTACAACCAACCAAACAGAGTCTCCTTAATGTGCCGCTCTATTTAACCTGCCAGATATCTCTCCATGCATTGCTTGCTGCTGCTATTGCTGCAGCTACTTCCACGTCGCTGCTGCTTGCCTGCCCCACCACCACCCCAGCTTCCAGCCCAGCTTCCACCCCAGCTTCCACCTGTAGGCTCGGGGTTAGTTATTTAATCATCACTCATGGTGCTATGTATATCTGTGGAGTGATGAGGCCCGAGCCTAGACACCAAACTCAACTATATGCTGCTTCTAATACACATGTTAAAGAAACACGTGAGTTGTCTAACCGAAATGCAGTTAGCATCTGACCAAAATTGTAAGAGAAGCCATGAAGTTCAGTGTAATGTTTAGGTGTAATATAAGTATATAGGACAGATAGGAAAAGCCAAAGTGTATATAGCATGAACAGTTTTAATAGGAATAAAAACTATAACGTAGTTTATTTAGATTTTCTGAATACAGTGGTTGTAGAGGTAAAGACAGTTTAATACACGTCGAAACTAAAGACACAATACAAAACACTATAGATCATTTCAATATAATAACATTTTATTAATCGATATCTTGAAAATCCACCTGTTTCAACCGAACTTTGGCGAAAAATACAACAATAAAAAACGCCTCTGTTCTGTGTGTAGCACTGACTGTAGTTCAGCTTATGGAGAGCAAATGCACCTGCAGGATTCTCACTTTCTGAGATATTCTCTTCATGGTTGATTGCATTATTGTAAGTTGCTTTGGACAAAAGCATCAGATGAATGTAATGTAATGTCAGCAATCGTTGAAGGGAACATGTGTTTGGCTGCAGAGGGGGAGCTGAGTGTTGCAGCAGATAACAAACGGTCATCCTGAGAGAGTGTGTGGAGCTGTTAAGAGATGCTGCTGCAGCTCTATCTGATGCCCTTCATCTGATGCAGGGAGCGGGATGATGACATCATCGTGTGGTCGCCTCGCTCCTCTGCACGTACACCTCTGGGTGCCGTGGCAACGTGCACGACGAAAAAACTGACTGGGAGCAGCAGGGAGGAGGAGAGAGAGAGGAAGAATCATGCAGCTTTCTGCTTTCTGCCCACCCCCTCCTCTCTTTCCCACATTGCTGTGTAGGAGAAGCCCCCTCCTCTCTCACCCATCCCTCCCCTCTTTCCTCTCCCTCAGCTCGGCCAATCAGGCGTGTCGGTGGGGGCAGGGCAAAGCAAAAGCACCATTCCTGTGTTTCTGCTGCATCTCCCCAGAGCTAACAGGGAGCTAGCAGATCAGAGGGAGGAGACACGCTCAGACCAGCCTTGTGTGTTTGTGGGGTTTTATGTGTGTTTGTGTGTGAGTGTGTGTGCCCGTCGCAGACTAGCAGGCACGGCCACAGTGCTGTTTCACCAGACTTTTTCTCTTTAACCTTGCCAGCTCAGCTTCAGGCCTGCTTCTTCTTCCTCTGTTCAGGATACAGAGGGATCAGCGAGGGGGGGAAACAGAAACCCTTTTACTCTGAAAACACCTCGTAGTGTGTGTGACAGCTCCAGGCAGGATGATAGCCGCTCAGCTTCTGGCCTACTACTTCACCGAGTTGAAGGATGATCAACTCAAAAAGGTGTGTAAACTGTGTGTAAGGCTTCTGTTGTGTGTGTGTTGGAGTGCAGAGCTGTTATCCTATTTTATTTGTATTTACTTGCATTATTTTAACTATTCTATCTGTTTTATTGTGTTGCACTGTTGGAGGAGCCCGTGACCTAAGATTGTGAAGAAGTGTAATTTGAATTTGCTCTAGCTGTGTTTGACATGAATGTCCTTGAGAAAAGGGCTGTAGTGAGTGTCCGTATTGATGAGGCTGCTCACAGACCCTCCAGTAATTGTTTCCGGAGCGTCAGTTGCTGGGGGAAGCAGACAGGTGTCTTTGAGGAAGAAAAAAAGGCGTGAGCTCGAAGATCTCCTCCTCCCTTTTTGGCTCATGTATCCTCTCATGCCCCTTTCATGCCAACGCAGATCCCGTTCTAGCTCCGTGCTTGCGCTCTTCTGGTTCAGAACCGGTTTTTCTTTTCAGCCCCCGTTGTTCACAACGCCCAGAGCCCGACTGGTGCTGCCGCTGCTGCGTCATGACGTCACCGTTTACGTAGCTGATTTTCTCCCCAACGGCGCTTACAACAACAACAACAATAATAATGGGGGACTGCGTCGGGTCGATGATCGTGATTCGTGTTACTTTTAATCATACGAAGCCAGACTAAATTAAATAACTACTTCTCCAACCTTGTACTTTTCTCCAGAGTGCCGTGGTTCATTGTTTATTAATGTGTTTCAGCGACATTTACCGACCGCTGTAAAGTCTTCAGTCTGCACTGTCTGACTGTCACACAAGCAGCTGATACATATCCCCCCCCACCCCATAAGTGAATGTGTTTCAGTCTGAATTGACGCTGTTTGGCATCACACAACGCTGTTATGAAAGTTTCTCTGGTATAAAATGGTTGATGTTAGCATAGCAACCGAAGCTAAACTGACTATCTTGACTACTTGTTGCTATCCTATTGTGGCATGAGCCGTTTTCTACAGGCACATTTTACCGGCGTATTTTTCATTATGATTCTACTTGTGATAGTCGGACATGGCAACCTGTGCAGCCCATGTATTATTGATTCCATCCGATAGCTGCTATAATACAAAACAAAACGTCTACTCTCCACAATGATCAATAACAGCAAACGGATGGTCAAAGTAAGGTAGGCTACAAATAAACAGAATCACACGAAGCCTGGTTAGTGTTGCCTGACTTTATAAAGTGTGTTTTTTCTATAAGTGTGTGGTTGCGTTCTAGTCACTTTGCTTAGCGCTACTTACAACTTGTATTTGCCGTACACGCCATAAACTGTTAGCTCAGGTTAATCTCGCCCCCCTCCGACGTAAGCATGAGGTATGCGGTTCGAGGGGCCTGAGCCTTTACTATTTCACTCCCTTTCTCAACCCCTCTTTTGTCTGTTATCTCACACACTCTCTTATTACCTTTGGCAAAGACGACAAACTCATCGGCTCGTGAAATCTGAGCTGAAATAACGCCTCATTTACAGAAAGTGACATGCATTGGATGACAGACGGGTGACATGTTCTCAGGGAGTGGGGGATGGTGGGGATGAAAAGGAGGCTGAGTGGGAGATCTATAATGCGTGATGTCACAGTGCAGTAGACGCACGATCCTCTGCAGAAGTAGGTGACATTTGTGTGGTAGGCTGCATGATAAAATGTGTGTGCGTTAAACATGTTTGGGGAACATGTTCGTGTGTCATTTAGAAAAGTATATCTAGCCCTGTATTTCTTCTGTTCTTGGGGGCATTTCCACAATTGGCTGCTGTGGCAGCAGGTGATGTACTTCCCATTATTGTTTGTTTGTTGCAACAACTAAATAATAATTACTTATCAGCTATATCTGTGTTTGTGTTTTATTGATTCCTCTCTGTTTCATTCTTTCCTGTTGTGTGAGTGCTGGATCTCCACAACAGATGCTTCAAAGGATAAAAGCTAACGATGAATATGTGGTACGCTGCATATAAAGAAGTAGTTTAGCAGAAGCTTGATTGGCTTTCTGTCCGCTATAGTGTGGAAAAAGTACAGAAAATTAGAATAACTGTTTCGGGCCGCTGCCAACCAATAACGTCTCAATTTACAACCATGCCGTAACAAAATGTCATCACCTTTTAAACACTGAAACTGTCATAATTCATTGAACTACTTCTTGATCAAGAACATTTTTCATGAGTGACCGGGTCACAGTGACCTTGACCATGAACACCAGATCCTTATCAGGTCATGTCGAGATAAATTGGATGTTTTTAAACCAATTATGAAAAAATTCCCTTCATTTGTTCCTGACATTTCACTTTCACCACAAAGGAGCGTTCCTGAGGTCACAGAGATCTTTGACCCCCCCCCCAATATCTAATCAGTTTATCCTCAAAGGGGCCCATTATGCTTGTGTAGTTTTCTCTTTCCTGTAGTGTGTTATATAGGTTTTAGTGCATGTAAATGGTCTGCAAAGGCTAAAATCCCTGTGTTTCCTCCCCCCTGCCTGAAACACCTCCATCGGACTCCTTTGTTTACTTCCCTAACATAATGACATCACTATGTAAAACTCGCCCTTCTATTGGCTAGCGCTCCAACACATTGTACATGATAGGCTAAGGGGCGGGACATCTCTAAGTGGTTGACCAATCACAACAGAGCCGGCCAGCTAACCAATCAGAGCAGACTGGGCTCTGGTTTCAGACAGAGGGTGAAAAGAGGTCGTTATGAGATATTGTGAATTCAGAATGGGATGGACAGACGGACGACAGACGACCATAAAACATATATTAAAGAAAATATGATTTGGATTTGCTCCAAAATGTAATCAGTTCATCCTTGGCCTTTCCTTAATGCTTCTCCCTTATAAGAACTTTATAAGAACTGGGCCAGTAGCTGATGAGAGAAAAACTGAGCCAAAACATAACCTCCCTGTCTGAGGTAATGGTCATCTTATTTAAATATACTTATATTTTAACCCATGCTACTCTTCTTTACAAAGTCATGTTGAGCCGCCAAGCACTGTTCCAAAGTATCACGAGAACATACATACCCCAGGCTAAATGTAGGGTGCAATGAAACAATTACACTTGATGTAATACTGCTGCTTTAATAACATGGCACTCACGCTATGGGAATCATACAGCTCTGATTACATGTTGGAAGAAGCAGATGCAGGATTGATGTGATACTGTCTTTTCAATGAAAGAAAATTAGCAGTCAAAGAAGGGGAAAACATAGACATGGATGAGAAAATGGAGCTCCTTTAGGGAAGTCACAGTGACATGCCATTAAACCGCAACATCCTGGGTATGTCAAACCCCCATATCCTCCTCTTTCTCCCATGTCTACACAATCCTCTACCAAACGATGGTATCTGTCCAAATATCTGTCTTGAGATACAGCCTCACAAGCTTGACAGCGACAGGATTTGTCTCCCACAAGCTCCTGCAAATACTGTCTTCACAAGTCTTCAAACGTCACATTGCATTGGTTGTTTTCAGAGGCTTAATGAAAGCAATGCCACCATGAGGAGCCTGATGAGAAGAGAATGTGTGGAGCGTGGTTTTGGCACAGAACGGATCTCTGCCTGATGGCATGCAGTGTGTGATTATAGAACAACAGCAGTGGTTGTGCAGGGCAAATCCCCCCCTAAGAAACCTTTCATTAATTAGATGCTTACGGTAAACTGCAATTTAACCACATGCAATGCTGCTATTTTAAACAAAGTATGTGTCTTTATTACACCTTAAAGGGGACCTATCATGCAAAATGCACTTTTGTACATCTTTTATACATGAATATGTGTCCCCGGTGTTCCAGGGAACCCACCAAGTGTCAGAAAACACAACCCTCTCTATTTTCCTCCATACCCAAATCTCTAAAAAAGGGGCTGCAACGGATCTGATAAAAACTGATCCAGATTTGAACACTGTCCTGACGTCAGGACGGTGGCGCTACGGCTATTGGGCCAACTCCACCAATCAGGAGGAGACAGCCACGGCCATTGCCGTTCGAAAGCGCTGGAGACGCTGTAGTACATATGCCAGGCCTGTAGATGGTGCTGTTCTCACTGAATCTGCCCTTGCTAAAACAGGGGTAAAAAAGTGCAAATTGAGCGAAATGAGGCATGGCTAAAATGCATGATCTGTTTGGTATTTTGAAGGAAAAAAAAGTATAAATATGCCTTATATAGGTATGGTCCTACACTACATTATTATAATATAGCATGATAGGTCCACTTTAAGACATACCGAACATCTTGTGTTTTATTTAATTTAGCCTCTTTTGTCTCATGTTAACATGTTTCTACATCAGTGTCCTGGTTTTCCTCGTGTGCTAATTTGTTTAAAGTGAATCAATCTATTGTTTTTTTTTCTACCACTCAACCCAACATATCTCTCATGCAATTAGTTAAGTAAGATGCAACACAGTATGAGATGTTCCTATACCCGGGAGATAATGTATGATGTGGTAGGTCCACTGTTTTCTACGTCAGGTCACCTCGCTGTGCGCTATTGTTTATATCATGATGACGAATGTAAAAAAGGTAGTGTTTAAATGGTCAGCTGTAGTTAACATCTTTAGGGGAAGCTAAAGTAAAGTCACTTCATCATTGTTGTTGTTGAGAGATTTCTGTGTGTGTATGGCAGCTTGGGGGTGTTACGTGGATTGTGTATATGTTGTATTTGAGGCATATTTCTATATTATAAAAGGACCCCAGGAGGTATCAACTTTTTACAAATAGGCTGCCTTTGTAGAGCAAGCAGCCCAAATGTTTGGGTCCCTGTGCGCAGGAGCCGGTTCGAATCCTGTTTGGGCCGCGTGTTATCGATCTTTTACTTCAATAAAGGCACTGGTGGTAGCCCAAAAATATCTTTTAAAAAAACAATTTTAAGCAGATAAACTTTTGCTATAAATTTAAACAAGAAGTGATTATTATTTTATTTTTTTCTTGCGAAGAACAAAGCACAGAACCATCCATATGATTTTTGACAATTAGATGAAATAACCCCTTACTCAGACATAAAAACATTTAGAAAGATAGCAAAATTAAGGACAGAAGGAAGGATAAAAAATTAAGAAAGTACCGTACTGACCCGAAAATAACACAGGTTTTTGTTCCTAGAAAAAAAATCTGAAAAAGAGGGGTCGTCTTATAATCAGGGTCGTTTTATAATCGGGTCAATACGGTAATCTGAGTCCTCCCTGACCCCCTGTGTTTGTTCCTCAGATTGATAAGTACCTGTACTCCATGCGGTTCTCCGATGACACGGTGAAGGACATCATGAACCGGTTCAGGAGGGAGATGGAGAACGGGCTCGGCCGGGACACCAGCCCCACCGCCACCGTGAAGATGCTGCCCACCTTCGTACGCTCCATCCCTGACGGATCAGGTACACAAACACATCACATATTTATTTTATTAATTCATTTTATTCATTTCATTTTTTTAATTCAATGTATTTTATTATATATGTTGCATTGTTGGAGGAGCTCAGGTCAGAAGAATTTCATTGCCATTTCTACACTGTAGCTTATGTGCATATGACAATAACATCTTTGAATGAATAACACGCACACATACAGAAAAATAATTCTCGTATGATGCTCAAAATAATCTAAAGACAAAGATGGATTATCTCAAAAACAACGGGACTAAAATGGTTTAATCCTTAAAATGCTTTGGTGGAAAAAGGGCCAAGATCAGTTCCATATTTGTTCTGGTTGCAATGTATTTAAAATAATGACCTGAGGGGAAAATGTAGGATAATAAGTTGTACTAAATTGTGCATCTCAAAGAAGAAACGTTGACAAATTAGAGTAAAAAGAACTTGATCTGAGGCCGCTAACTATTCTAGGTCATGTTCTCTTTGTAATATTAAACTAGAAGTTAAACGTTAGTTAAATATTGAACATCACTTCCTGGTGTCCTGCAGCTGAAGGAAACTCTGATGTGTTTCTTGGCAGGATCGCTCTGTTGATTCAGCAAACAACGTGTACGAAGTAAAAAAAAAACTATTGTGTTTCAATATTTAACGTGAGCAAATAGTGTTGAAATTGAATACACCAAGATGACAAGGGAACAATACAAGTTTCATATACGTGTAGTAAGAAACACAAGTATTAAAGTAATACTGTATTGTTTTAAGAAGATATTAAAGTCTTGAATTCAAATTGTACTATTTGCAAATAGATACTGGTTTATTTCTAGTATCTTAATAATACACTATTTAAAAAACAAAAAATAAGTTAGAAAATACTTTAATTAACCAAATGACTATAAACAAAGGATAAACATGCATTAGAGAAGTGTTGCATATTCATAGTATTTATGGCTATTTTACTGATAATAATAATAATAATGGGGATGTCACTATTTTGCACACAAGTTGTAAACATTAAGAGGAGAAAACAATTCACATTAAAGCATAATTAATACTACAGTAATACTACATAAACTGTTGCTGTTTGTGTGTCTGTTGCAGAGGTCTAAAGTAACTAAGTACATTTACTCAAGTACTGAACTTAAGTACAATTTTGAGGTATTGAGTATTTCCATTTAATGCTACTTCATACTTCTACTCCACTACGTGTATTTAATACCTTTAGTTACTTTACAGATGTGGATGAATGATGTGAATTATAATCAAGTGTTAAATCAGACTTTAGTTCCACCTGGAGTAAATCCACAAGCTACCCTGCAGTATACAAAGTCATTACAACTAGCTGCTCCTTTACCAGCTTTGAGAACACTTTCATGATCAATCATTATAAAACATATCATATATATTATTCTGAAACGGACCAATCTGCTCAATGACTACTTTTACTGTCACTACTTTAACTATATTTTGATGCTAATACTTTTCTACTTTTACTTGAGGAACATTTTGAATGCAGGACTTTTACTGTAACAGAGTATTCCTACACTCTGGTACTTCTACTTTTACTCAAGTACAAGATCTGAGTACTTCTACTTTTACTCAGGTACAGGATCAGAGTACTTCTCCCACCTCTGCTCTGTTGTGTTATGTTCAGTCTCTCTGTACTGTACGCGTGTTGAAGCCTATAAACAATGTGCTGATGTGGGGAAATGGTCGCTCTGTTGTGTGTCTGCAGCCTCTTTGTGTCTCTGGATCTGAACTACATCACTATAGTTTTAGGCCTCGTGGTAAAACCGCTCAAACAGCCTGAACTCACTCTGTATTCAACTCATAACCAGCAGCGAACACTCACAGAGGCAGAGCGTTTTATTTATCCGAGAGCGTCTGTAACCCATCAAATATGATTCATTCACAGCGTCAGCCTGTTCTCTGCTAATGCTTCTGCCAGACAGGTATTAAAACTAATTGTATTACATTAGTTTTATGCTTAGTTTATTCTGTTAAATTAAGGATGGCAACTTGAACGTGTAAGAAATTAGCTTTACCTGTAGGGGATATCCTGATTAAAGCTCACAGTAAAATAAAGTGGCAGTGTTATTTAATATAACTTTAATATAATTAGAAGCAGAGGTTATAATTAAAATATGACTGTTATCAGTATGAGATGGGGAGTCTATCATATTGCCAACAAAGCCTGTCGATGAAAGATATACATATTTATTAAAGTAAAAATGTGGCAACGTACATAGTCAATTTATGAAAAGGATAAGATATAAGGGTTTGGGGTGATGCCCTTCAAAGTCAAATCTGCCTTAAAGATGGTATGAATAGCTATGATAACATTTTTGAGTTAATATAGTTATTGACTAATTAAATTGAGATTATTTGTATGTTTTCAAACAACGAATAAGTATAAAAAAAGCAAAATAAAATCAAAATACATGTCCAAAAAGTTATAGAAAGAAGGTACACAATTATGTGAACTACTACCCCTTCTCCATTACAATGAACCTCATATTTGTTCATATATACTTCATATTCATCATGAATAATACAAATGGAAAGACAAAAACATGCGTATGTTAGCCTGAAAATGGTCATGCCATTATATTTTAATAGTGCAATAAAGTTTAAGGGAAACAAATGCTTAATTTAATGTCAGTATCATTTGAAGAACAACCCCCAATAGGAGACTATAATGTTATGTATGAGGAAAACCAACAAGAAATACAAAATGAACTCTACTAGATGTACTAAATGTCCTCCATGAAACCAGCCCGTCAGCACAGCTCTTAAAAATTCACATTGGTCAAAGTCAAGTATCTCGCTCTTCAAAGTCCTCATCTGTTTACTGCCATGCATGGTTTGTCCCTGAAGGTAAACAACGCCTGTACACAGAAATAACATCGAGTGCCTGCTCTCACGGTGTAAATAGCCTCAGGATTCAACAACTACATGAGGTCAGAGCGATCAGGCAAAGGGCAGAGTTGAAGCCATGCAAACTGTTCAAATTAATACATATTACAAAGCGTGATTATAGCAGACATGATAGGGAATGACGTAGCAAAAAGAACAAGATACTTTTTTGTAAAAGTTAATCTGATCCTTCTGGAAAGACTTTCTACGTGTCTGAGAGGAGAATTAGTCGATTAAGTCATGGCTTATCTCTGAAGATGTCATTTCACAATCGAATTAAACATTTTACTTAAACCGATATATTCCTGATGTATGTTGTCTTCTCCTGAATGTTGGACTTGTTTTTTTGATGGCACCTTAAAAAACGGAGTAGCTCTACTCATCTCATTGTAGCTGTATAATGACAATACAGGATTCTCTTCTATTCAGTAAAAGGATCAGTTATAGCGATGCAAATGTAGAAAAGGCACTTTTTTGTGGGATAAATCTTGCTTTAATGTTACCGAGTTCATGTTTTATGGTGAAAAGTCTGTAAGAAGAGGCTATGATCTGATGTTTTCATGAGCAGAATAGGTGAAAAACAAGGTAAAAACAAGGCAATCAAAAACTGATGGATGATACTGAAGAATCGCATCATAAACAGTATCAACAAGGGGGTTTGACACAATAAAAAAGAACTTTAAAAAGCTGGCTTACTAGCTTTCAACCACAGGGGGTTTCAGAGGATGGAGTTTACTCAGTATCATGGAGAACTGTCAAACACTAAATAGCTTTTTTATTGGTCTAAATATTGTTTTTTACCTCTGCCATAGGTGACAGAAGAGTCACCTTCAGATTTGTTATTTTTTTTCTTTTTAAGCGCAAATGCAACTTTTCAGAATCAAAAAGACTTCACAAAAGACTTCACATCACCACCGCTAAGCTAAAGGGAGCTCTTAGCCGCTTTCACACCAAGTACTTTGCCGCACTTAGTGCCCAGCACTTAGTGCCCAGCACTTAGTACCCCCATGGAACTAAGTACAGATCGCGTTCACACCGTAATATGTTCCCTGAGGGAAGATTACGCAAATGAAGCCGCTGACGTCACTTCTTCTTCTTCTGCTTTGGGTTTACTGGCAGGCCGCAAACCACTTCACGGCGTATACTGCCACCCGAAGTCCCCGGCCGGAAGTCCCCGGAGTTGGGGACTGGCTTCAGTAGAAGCTGCTGGGACTCCCAGCAGCTTCTACTGAAGCCTTCCGAGTAAATCGCCAGAACGCCGACACCTCCTCATCTCTCCACCGCTCCCATGTTTTCTTTTGTGTTGCCATAAGTTATTCTCTCTCCGTTGGTGCGCGGGGCTAATGCTAATGCTAATAATGCTAATGCCAGCAAATACAATGGTGGCTTCACAAAACTTTTCAGAGTTTTACGGGGCGTGGTTTGCAATTCGCCCAGCCAATCGAAATTGGTACTTTTTTCTCCCCAGGATAGTACCACCTCTCTAGCAGGCACTAAAAATGGGGGTAAAAGTTCTCTGAACTAAGTTCTCTTTTTGGTGTGAACGCAAAATTCCAGGCACTAACGGAACTAAACGCGAAAAGTACGGGTAAAAGTACTCCGGTGTGAACGCGCCTAATGTTGAGCGTGATGGCGTTTAGTCGTTTCATTTACTCACTCTTTAGCAACCGCCGCCTTTTAAGACACGTTAAAGTTGGGTATTTATTTACTAACGCATTTCATCGTGTAGAACAAATCATTAAAGTCTCTTCAGCTTGAATTAACAACAGATCTTTCTTCAGGCATTAATAGCACGCTTCTTACAGAAAAAAACACGAAAGAAATCCATCGACCTGAAGACAAGTGAACCTGAAGGACTAACATGCCAACTCATTACCATGTTCTGAGACTCATTCCTGCACCACCTTATATTTAAACTGAGGGATTCCTTCTGTCATCATCTGTTGATTGGTGTCAGGCTGCAAAGTAATATTGGTTTACATCCATTGGTGATATCTGACCCGAGCACATACTCTGCAAGAGCAAGTCAACTGATATTTCTTGGCTTAGAACGCAACAATTCAGTGTTATAATCAAACTTCAACATTCGGCATAGCCTGGTTCTATTACGAGCTGCAACTAACTTCACCCACAGAGTATATGGGCTAAGAGGCAGTAACGTCAGCCACTCTACAGAAGAGACTGCTCTTAAAGTTCAATATTAAGCCAGAGAGAATCAATACTAAAGGGCAGGCTCATCACGGGACAACAGACGAGGCTTTGTAGTCCAGTGTGTGTTTCCATTGTTTGGATTTTGTGCCGAGTGCGAGGAGATAAATCTTCAAAAACAAAGACGCCTTTTTGGATCTTAGTGTGCGTCCATCTTCAGCTGCTCCCGCTAAGATGTCTTGTAATCATGTCTCTTGAGTAAACCCGTGTTTGCTGGCAGATTTAAGTCCAGGATTACATTTCTGACAGCATTTCTATATTAGATCCCCAAACATCTTAAGCTTTTCTTGTGGATCCTGAGTTTTTCATACCGTAGCTTCTGACTGACGAGACTAAATACAAAATATATAATACAAATACTTTGACAACCGCTTTCTCCAGTGTCTGTTAGTTCAACACCATTAGCTTAATTATGAAACTACCTCAATAAATCCACCACTACACTTCTGACTTTCTGCAGGCTTATTATAATATATCCTTAAATAACTTTATCTGTGCTTGTGCATCGTCTTTCATACTGTAGTAGACTTTTCAGAGAACTAGTAAATCCAAAATTGACATATATTGTGATCAGGCAACCGTCAAAACTATGGCACCCAAAATACCTAAAACAACGGGCCTAATTATTTGATTTACTATAAAATAATACACCTAATAATGAGTTTGGAAAGATGTAGGCCTTTCGCCATCTATCTCACGCACCAGAGGTGGGAGAAGTACTCAGATATTGTACTTGAGTAAAAGTAGAAGTACTCGGATCTTGTACTTGAGTAAAAGTAGAAGTACTCAGATCTTGTACTTGAGTAAAAGTAGAAGTACTCAGATCTTGTTCTTGAGTAAAAGTAGAAGTACTCAGATCTTGTACTTGAGTAAAAGTAGAAGTACTCAGATCTTGTACTTGAGTAAAAGTAGAAGTACTCAGATCTTGTTCTTGAGTAAAAGTAGAAGTACTCAGATCTTGTACTTGAGTAAAAGTAGAAGTACCAGAGTGTAGGAATACTCTGTTACAGTAAAAGTCCTGCATTCAAAAAGTAGAAAAGTATTCTCATCAAAATATAGTTAAAGTAGTGACAGTAAAAGTAGTCATTGTGCAGATTGGTCCATTTCAGAATAATATATATGATATGTTTTATAATGATTGATCATTAAAGTGTTCTCAAAGCTGGTAAAGGTGCAGCTAGTTTGAATGACTTTGTATACTGCAGGGTAGCTTGTGAATTTACTCCAGGTGGAACTAAAGTCTGATTTAACACTTGATTATATTTCACATCATTCATCCAGATCTGTGAAGTAACTAAAGGTATTAAATACATGTAGTGGAGGAAAAGTACACCATTTACCTCTGAACTGTAGTGGAGTAGAAGTATGAAGTAGCATAAAATGGAAATAGTCAAGTAAAGTACAAGTACCTCAACATTGTACTTAAGTTCAGTACTTGAGTAAATGTACTTAGTTACTTTAGACCTCTGCAACAGAGACACACAAACAGCAACAGTTTAAGTAGTTTTAGTATTTATTATTCTTTTATGTGATTGGATTTGTCCTCTTATTTTTACAACTTTGCAAAACAGTGACATCCCCATTATTATTATTATCAGTAAAATAACAATACATGCTATATATATATATATGCAACACTTCTCTATGCATTTTGTATGTTTATACTTAGTTTATGCTATAGTTATAGTATACATAAAATGGGAATGCTCAAGTAAAGTACAAGTACCTCTAAATTGTACTTAAGAACAGTACTTAGTTACTTCCCACCTCTGTCAGACACCCATTCACAAAAAGGGGTCCGTTATCAAAACATAATTAAATAAATACTAGATTATATAAGTATTTGAATAGTTTTAAATATATTTCATTAGTCATACTGTTATTCTGAAATATATCTGTTAGATATACACATCATAAATAAACATTTACCCATGGCTCCAGTTGTAGTTAATGACTAACAAGACACCGCCTTCTCCTCTCTGTGTTAACACCAGGCTTTATGGGCTTCATTATGAAACTAGCTGGATACACACTGAGAGCCAACTTGTATATATATATATATATATATATATATACTTAGCACGGAGGTTACAGCAGGACAGAGGTTATGCACACGCTCTGCAGATAATCAGGAACACTTCTATATGTCAGGCGCTCACATCTCATTCCCCTCAGGTCAGGGTCATAAATAGCAACAATGCAGCGAACACTACAGTCATGAGAACATTGTTTGGTTGAGAGGCAGGATGTCCTGGATGTTTGCTAGTAAGGTCTGATCCCTGCAACACACACACACACACACACACACACACACACACACACACACACACACACACACACACACACACACACACACACACACACACACACACACACACACACACACACACACACACACACACACACACACACACACACACACACACACACACACACACACACACACACACCTTCTATCACGTGTTGTGCTGCAGTGTCCTTTTGCAAGAAACTCAACCCCTCTGTAGATCAGTGTCAGATAAGTGCCTGAAAGCTAAATTAATCATTGTAATTCCATCAAAACTGTATAAAAGAGTTTCTGCAATATATATATATACGGATATGATAATCTTGTTATTTTTACTTACAAATAAATAACATTTAAGAGCCTGTAGATCAGTAGTTTGAAAATAATGGTAATGAAAATATGTCACAAGTGAAAACAAACTGTCACGGACCCTGCCGTGTTATCTATGATTACTATACGCCTTACATTCATAATTTCAGCGGGAGAGAGGGGGAGCGGCGCTGAGGAACAGCAGAGAGTTGACAGTCTGTGTGGACATTCCCCTTATTGTGCGTCAGCAGAGGCTACAAGTGTCTTAGGTTCAAGTGAGACAACTAATGTCTGGGTAGTGTTCATGACTTCATGTTTAGGTCATCTTAATGGTTAATCTTGATGCACACACATTTTCCGTGCTTTCCAATAGTTTAAAATAGTTTTATTCCTCTGTTAAATAACCTGTTCAATACAAACATGCCACTTGTAAAAATTAAATAACATTTCTGTGAACTGATATTTGTTTCGTGAGCTTATTAGAGGATGTTCCCTGAAAGATTGTAACATGTCAATGAAGATGTCAGACTTAGTATATTTGTTAATAATTACATACAATATATGGAATCTGTGTGTGTGTGTGTTCCAAGTGAATCTGCGGCCCCCTGGTGGCCAGTACATACATTACGTGGCCCCCACCACCATCCACGTTGCCCATCCCTGCTCTAGTGGCATGTAAAGAGTCACAAATGACAAATGAACCAAACAAAACATTGAGTGTCATGCCATTGTTAATAAAAGAATGCTTGATAACATCTTTCTATGTGCTGGGAGTGCAGTTTAAAGCACAAAGGACACATGTTCTGCTTCGACTGACTTCCTTCTTGCAGTGTAATGCAACAAATGCCCAGCGGTGCATGCTGTCCTCTTTGTGTTTGTTGTTGTAGTTTTAGTTTCAGCCACACGAGGCGCACGTTCTGTCATGCCTTTCTAAATAAATGTCCAGCAAAATGACATGATGTGTTATCTAACCTGCTAACACATCATATACAGTGTGTGCCTTGGGTTTAGAGATTACTTTTAAGGAGATAAATACAACAAATATATATATATGTGTTGCCGGTATAAATATTATATATATATAAATATAAATATAACGTTCATCTGTGTTTTTATTTCCACAGAGAAGGGGGACTTCATCGCTCTGGATCTCGGAGGCTCTAACTTCCGGATCCTGAGGGTCAAAGTGACTCAGGACAAGAAGCAGCCGGTGCAGATGGAGAGCCAGGTGTACGAGACTCCTGATGACATCATCCACGGCAACGGGACGCGGGTAAACACTATACATATTATATCTTCCTCCCCCAGCTCTCTCTCCTTTCCTTTCTCTCCCTCCCCCCACCCTCATCTCTTCCCCAGTCTTTCTCTCCCTCTTTGCCTTCTTACTCTCCTCTCTCTCCCCCTCCTGCTCCCTTAATACCTCATTCACACCAACGGTGTTTCAGGGCCGGTTCGGAGCTGGAGCTTGAAAAGCACCGGGTTTTCCTGTTCACACCGCAGCGGAGCAGCCTCTTAGCTCCGGAATCCGGTTCGTTTCAAGCACCAAAATGTTTTCCGGCTAGAGCAAAAGCACCGCATACGTCACGCTTACGTCGAGGCGGGGGAAGGGGCAGGGGCGGGATCAACTCCTGAACTACAACAGAAAGCCCGCGTTTTATCCAGTTTGTACACAACGATGGAGAAACTTAACAAGCAGCAGTGGTCCACTGAAGAGACCAGCTACCTACTGGGAATCTGGTCTTCCGAAGAGGTACAGAGGAAGCTGGAGCACAATCGGCCATTGTTGTTGTTGTCGGTGTGAGCTGTGAGGGGTTTCCGCGCGGTTTGGCTTTATGAAGCAGGCACGCAACGTCATGACGCAAACGATGACGCAGCACCAGTCGGACTCTGGGCGGTGTGAAAAGAGCCGGAGCTGAACCGAAGAACCGGTTCTGAACCTGAAAAGCTCTAGCAGGGAGCTTGAACCGGAGTTGCGTTGGTGTGAATGAGGTATTATCTCTCTCCCCATCTGTCTTTCAACCTCTTTCTCTCCCCTCACACTGTCTCTTTACCTCTTTTTCTCTCACCCTTCCTCTCTCTCCTTCTCTGTTTTCCCTCCTTCTCTAAAGTCAAAGGCTTTATAGCATGAAATATTATCCGAAATACATTTATCACATTAAACGCACAAAATAACAAAATTAGCAATACATAATTTCTACTAGCAATAAAAAGTTCATATTCGCAAAAACAGAACTCAGTTAAATACAATGTTTAACCCTAAAACTGTCTAAGTGTGTGTGTTTCTCTCCTTAATGCTGCAAAGGGATTTCTGTCAGGATTAATAAAGTTTGATCTAATTATACCTTGAATATACTTGAAACATAGGGGTTCAGCAGTCTGAGTTACTTCTTTTTACTCATGGTTTTACACAAACTAGACTAGAATCTGTAATCAGTCCACATGTGTTAATCCTCATCAGCCACAAACACACGGAGGTCAGACTGAGGTCACCTCAAAGTATGCACTGTTTTAGTTTGCCGTCATACAGAGCCCAGCGGTATTCAAGGTCAGGTTGAGGAACAATGTGTGTAATTGATCCTCACACACACACACACACACACACACACACACACACACACACACACACACACACACACACACACACACACACACACACACACACACACACACACACACACACACACACACACACACACACACACACACACACACACACACACACACACACACACACACACTGCTGACCCACACTGAAACTGAGGAGAACAGCTGGCAGTCGTGAAGTAACTCGATCACTAAAACACCAGAGACTGTTTCAGAGCCAGACTCAAACACACAGGGAGAGAGGGACAGATGCTGTTTGATATAATGTCAGGAGGACAGCTGCCAAAACATGTTATGTGCTTTATGAACACGTTTGTTAACAAGGAGGTTTGAGAGGGATCTGGTGGAATATATATACATTAAAAATATGAACCGAAAGTCGACTTCAATGCAGTGAAACTCGCAAAAGAAGTGTAGTTGTTTTCTCAATACTAGTGTCAAGTTATTAATACAGTAATGTGAGTGTTAAGTGTTTACACATTAAACTGCCGGAGAATGTTAGGCTTTCAAAATCAGCTTTATTTGTTGAATCTGAACTTTTATAATAAGGCTTTTATGGCTCCACGTGTACTTTGAAGATTTGTCCTGATCTCAAATGGGACACAATATACTTTACACTTATGAAGAACAATGCAGTCAAATGCTCACGCCCTAATATAGTTATTTTAGATCAGTTTTGGTGTTATTCATGAGTATTAGAGACTGTCATTTACAGTGCTTTTGGTAACTAACGTGATTTATTTAAATGGGACTCATCAAATATTTAAAAGATCTCAGTGTCATGGTGTTAAGCACCTCCCTAAACTGGTTTAAATTAAACTATTATAACATATATGAAAGTTGAATGTATGTCTGTTTGCATTAGTTCTGGTTGAATGAATGTGAATAAAAAAGGGTCAGAAGCTAATTTAAAAAGATCCTGATCAATAAACATATTTATGTTTTGCATGTATTACAGTGATTGTGTGGTAGATGAGATATTAGCAAGATAAATTGGCAATCGAACCGGCTTACTAGGAAGCAGAGATTGCATATGGGGCAATTATAAAATGTTTGATGCATTGTTTGTCAGATATTTTGGTCTGTTATCTTGTTATTCTGTAGCCTAAACGTCTCTTTTGTGTCCGCAGCTGTTCGGCCATGTCGCAGATTGCCTGGGCGACTTCATGGAGAAGCAAAACATCAAGGATAAAAAGCTCCCAGTAGGATTTACGTTCTCCTTCCCCTGCGCCCAGACCAAACTAGACGAGGTAAACACACCAATAAAACTTTCTTTTGTTTTATAATTGAATATGACTTTCAAGTCTTGAGGTTCCAAGATGAAATGTGCACAGGAGGATGTGTCTTTGATCTTGTGGAGACGAAGTTTATAAGCAATGAGTACGCTTACTGAGAGAAGTTAGCGCGGAAGGCCCTTAATATTGCCTGTAGACAAACCTCACTGTTAAGGGTTTCAATGAAGCTTCCAAAGTGCCAAACACAATTAATAAATAGCACATTAAACAAATAGGATATTAAAGAAAAAAGTGTGTTCTGAATACTTTTGCTTTATCAGAAAAGCTAAATGTTAAATGAATCGTAATCTCAGTAACGTTAGGAAGTTGTTTTATGTGTTGCAAAGTGTTGTCGTGGTTTGAATAGCAATGGAGAGACTTTTCGGACTTGCCAAGCCCGTCTGACTGTAACTAAAGTTTGCTCTTGTTCTTGTTTTATAGGCGGTCTTAGTGACATGGACAAAGAAGTTTAAAGCCAGCGGAGTAGAAGGCATGGACGTCGTGCAGCTTCTGAACAAGGCCATCAAGAAACGAGGGGTGAGAACTCATTCTGCTTTAAAGGTCACCTATTATGCAAAATCCACTTCTTCATGTGTCCCCTCTTCTTCATGTCTCTTCTACATCAACATGTGTCCCCTCTTCTTCATGTCTCTTCTACATCAACATGTGTCCCCTCTTCTTCATGTCTCTTCTACATCAACATGTGTCCCCTCTTCTTCATGTCTCTTCTACATCAACATGTGTCCCCTCTTCTTCATGTCTCTTCTACATCAACATGTGTCCCCTCTTCTTCATGTCTCTTCTACATCAACACGTGTCCCCTCTTCTTCATGTCTCTTCTACATCAACACGTGTCCCCTCTTCTTCATGTCTCTTCTACATCAACACGTGTCCCCTCTTCTCCATGTCTCTTCTACATCAACATGTGTCCCCTCTTCTTCATGTCTCTTCTACATCAACATGTGTCCCCTCTTCTCCATGTCTCTTCTACATCACCATGTGTCCCCTCTTCTCCATGTCTCTTCTACATCACCATGTGTCCCCTCTTCTTCATGTCTCTTCTACATCAACATGTGTCCCCTCTTCTTCATGTCTCTTCTACATCAACATGTGTCCCCTCTTCTCCATGTCTCTTCTACATCACCATGTGTCCCCTCTTCTTCATGTCTCTTCTACATCAACATGTGTCCCCTCTTCTTCATGTCTCTTCTACATCAACATGTGTCCCCTCTTCTTCATGTCTCTTCTACATCAACATGTGTCCCCTCTTCTCCATGTCTCTTCTACATCACCATGTGTCCCCTCTTCTTCATGTCTCTTCTACATCAACATGTGTCCCCTCTTCTTCATGTCTATTCTACATCAACATGTGTCCCCTCTTCTCCATGTCTCTTCTACATCAACATGTGTCCCCTCTTCTTCATGTCTCTTCTACATCAGCATGTGTCCCCTCTTCTTCATGTCTCTTCTACATCAACATGTGTCCCCTCTTCTTCATGTCTCTTCTACATCAGCATGTGTCCCCTCTTCTTCATGTCTCTTCTACATCAACATGTGTCCCCTCTTCTTCATGTCTCTTCTTCATCAACATGTGTCCCCTCTTCTTCATGTCTCTTCTACATCAACATGTGTCCCCTCTTCTTCATGTCTCTTCTACATCAACATGTGTCCCCTCTTCTTCATGTCTCTTCTACATCAACATGTGTCCCCTCTTCTTCATGTCTCTTCTACATCAACATGTGTCCCCTCTGTGGAAAGAGACTCTGAAAGTTTCAGGAACAAAGATTCTCTCTCTTTTTGTCCTGATCCATTTCTATAAAAACCTGTCTGAAAATGAGCTGATCAGATTTTGGCCACTTCATGATGTCATAACGATGTGTTGGCTTGTGTAACCATTAGCCAATCAGCAACCAAGGTAACCCCCCCCCCCCCCCCCCCCCCCCACCTTATCACCTGAATCTCCTCCTAGAGCACCATTGAGTTCTTTGTAACCAAATGTCTCTCAGAGGGGCGTGGGGAGGGGCTCCTTATTTTCATCTAAAGTAACAGACAGAGAATCAGCACTTTGGAAACAGGGCTGAAACAGAGGGGATTATGGGATGCTGCAATGATCTGTTTGGTGTTTCAGCCAATCAGAGACAGGTTCTGTATATATCTGAGACCTGTGATATATTGATGAAGAACAGGATAATAGGGGACCTTTAAATTAAACAATTGGTTTACAAAACAAAACATCTTGGAGCTTAATGTAATTCCAAAATACACCAACCAAACCTTTATTTTTTGTTGTAAATAAGCTTTTTTAAACAATGATACTTTTTAAAATGGCTTCCTAGAACAAGCTTAGCGATGACTTTAATATTTAAATGTGGTTTTGAGTTAAAGATGATGTTGTTTTCCAGGACTATGAGGCGGACATCATGGCGGTGGTTAATGACACGACCGGCACCATGATGACGTGTGGATTTGACGATCAGCGCTGTGAAGTCGGCATCATCATAGGTAAACACAGCAGAGGGGGAAGAAGTACTCAGTAGTAAAGAGTACATAATACTCACGTAAAAGTGCTGCATTCAAAATCTTACTTAAAAGTATTAGCATCAAAATATACTTTAAGTACCAAAAGTAAAAGCATTTGTCCATTTCAGAATCATACATGTTAAAGGTCTGGGTTATGATTATTGATGCATTAATGTGTTTTTATCACAGCTGGTAAAGGTGGAGCTAATTGTAATGACTTTATATACTGCTGCTGGATGTTTTAACCTATCATCATATGTCATTTCTTATTTATTAGCCCCCGGGGGCTGGTGAATGGATAGTTGGGTTCGGTCTGAAGGGGAGTGGCTTAGCTTGACCCTGGTGGTGGTGAATGGATAGTTGGGTTCGGTCTGAAGGGGAGTGGCTTAGCTTGACCCTGGTGGTGGTGAATGGATAGTTGGGTTCGGTCTGAAGGGGAGTGGCTTAGCTTGACCCTGGTGGTGGTGAATGGATAGTTGGGTTCGGTCTGAAGGGGAGGGGCTTAGCTTGACCCTGGTGGTGGTGAATGGATAGTTGGGTTCGGTCTGAAGGGGAGTGGCTTAGCTTGACCCTGGTGGTGGTGAATGGATAGTTGGGTTCGGTCTGAAGGGGAGTGGCTTAGCTTGACCCTGGTGGTGGTGAATGGATAGTTGGGGTCGGTCTGAAGGGGAGTGGCTTAACTTGATCCTGGTGGTGGTGAATGGATAGTTGGGTTCGGTCTGAAGGGGAGGGGCTTAGCTTGACCCTGGTGGTGGTGAATGGATAGTTGGGGTTGGTCTGAAGGGGAGGGGCTTAGCTTGACCCTGGTGGTGGTGAATGGATAGTTGGGGTAGGTCTGAAGGGGAGGGGCTTAGCTTGACCCTGGATTCAGAGGGACAGGAGGTGGAAAGGGGTGGAGGAGGGTTGCGTTGAGTCACCTGAAATGACAGCTGTCAGAGGGGGGAGAGCAGATTGAAAAGGTTTAGCAGAGCGCTATGATAGGCTTGTGAGAATAGAGCGAAGTGATTGGTTAAGCTGGGGAGTGACGCCCCTGATCACTTATTGAGAGGAGAGAGAGTAGTAACATGGAAAAAGTAAATGAATGAGTAAAGACGGTCTTCCTGGTTGAACTTGCGCTGTGCTTCATTTCTTTAAATAACTTTTTAAGGGTTCATTTAGGTAAATAAACAGTGCTGCATCTTCTGTGGGAATAAATGACCGTGTAAATTAGGGGCAGTCTGTATTGATCCGTTTCAATCAAAAGCTAAATATCCAAAGCAGCTAACAGCACCAGAAGCTCAGCTCTACATGGGGGGGGGGGCAAAGGTATTACATTTCTAACCCTGAGCTGTGCATCCTCTGCAGGAACAGGAACGAACGCGTGCTACATGGAGGAGCTGCGCCACATCGACCTGGTGGAGGGGGACGAGGGCAGGATGTGCATCAACACGGAGTGGGGGGCGTTCGGAGACGACGGCTCGCTGGAGGACATCCGCTCAGAGTTCGACCGCGAGATCGACAGGGGGTCCATCAACCCCGGGAAACAGCTGTAAGAGTCTCCTTTAAAGCTTTATTTATATTAACAAAACATGAATAGCTGGGTCAGGCTTGCAATGAACTTCCTCAATATATATTCGTGTTCGTTCACATTATCATTCTTGTCATTTGCATCGTCTACACTACAGTATGTATTATTGTAATATTTGTTCCAAATCAAAAACGAATTTATATAGCCCAATATCGCAAATAATGTAAAACAAAGATTAATACTAAACCAGAATGAAGCCATTGTGAATATAAATATATTTATATAAACATAGGTACTTAGAGTAAAATAAAATAATACAAATATTTATGTACACATAGGAAAACAAGGTGTGTGTGTGTGTGTGTGTGTGTGTGTGTGTGTGTGTGTGTGTGTGTGTGTGTGTGTGTGTGTGTGTGTGTGTGTGTGTGTGTGTGTGTGTGTGTGTGTGTGTGTGTGTGTGTGTGTGTGTGTGTGTGTGTGTGTGTGTGTGTGTGTGTGTGTGTGTGTGTGTGTGTGTGTGTGTGTGTGTGTGTGGACTGTACAAACCACCTGAGACAAATGGGTAATTACTCATATAGCGCTGTATAAATACAATTGGAAAGAAGAATTTTACAAAAGCATGTCAAATAGGACTAATATTTTAACTTTAACATGCAACAAACAGCCATCATTTATAAGTGCATTGTTGCAGAATATTGAACCCCCATAGATTAGCCTCAGCTGGTAGATGATTAGCTGAAAAGGTACGTTTTGAGGTCTTTTTTGAGTGGAATGAAAGTTATATCTACAACAAAGCATTAACTTGATTTCCTGAAGAGCCGACCCCCTTTTGTTCCGTGTTTTTACATAAACACTATTTAAAGATCTGTTTATTTTTCCTTGTGAAACTACAACATTCATCGTAGGAATAGAAAATGAGGATGCAGATCTTCTGAATCTGAATCTGGCCCGGCAACAGCAGCATGTCGACTCTACTGAAGAGAAGAAGGAATGAATGAATAACTGCATCCATGGCACGACTTCTAACAAAAAACGCTGCCGTGTTTCTCTTTGCTCTCAGGTTCGAGAAGATGGCGAGTGGGATGTACATGGGGGAGCTGGTGCGAATCATCCTGGTGAAGATGGCCAAAGAGGGGCTTATTTTCGAGGGGAGGATAACCCCCGAGCTGCTGACTAAAGGAAAGATCGAGACGAAACACGTGTCTGCCATCGAAAAGTGAGAATGGAACTTGCAGAATAATACACAAGAGGAAACATGCATAAATGTTCTTAGAAAATTAAGCTTGATTAAGTCCGACATGTCTCTCCATTGCTATTGAAACCACGGCAACACTTTCTAACATTTACAAGACATCAAACTACTTCCTATTGTTACTGAGATTACAATTACATTAAGACACATCCTCTCGTGCACACTTAAAGGTAGGGTAGGTAAGAATGGAGAAACCAGCTTGAGTGCGCTAGAATTTGAAAATACACAACCGAAAAAAATCTGCCCCTTCCTTCAGACTTCCTTACAGAGCCCCTCCTCCAACACACACGAACGCACACATGACCAATGAGGGCACGAGATAAGTTTGAGCACAGATAGGCACAGATTGGCAGGTAGGCCATCCAGTTATTTTAGTAATATGAAAAGCATGAAAATGATAATTAGGATTTGCTGGTTCATTGTATCTCTTCAACTGTAAATGTGTAATTCAACATGTATATTTTTAACTTTTATTTTAATGCTATTTTATTGCTATTGAGATGTTTACATTTTGGAATGTTTATTTATAGTCTTTTAATTTTGTATGTATACAATGCCTTGTCTTTTTATGCCCAAATTTGGATCAATAGAGTACTTATTATCTTAACAGCAGGGATGAGATGTTTAATAACCAGAGGTGGGAAGTAGTGGAGTACAAGTACTTCGTTACTGTACTTAAGTACATGTTTCTGGCATCAGTACTTTACTTCACTACTTGTTTTTCTGATGACTTTTTACTTCTACTTCTTACATTTTGAACACAAATACCTGTACTTTCTACTTCTTACATTTTGAACACAAATACCTGTACTTTCTACTTCTTACATGTTGAACACAAATACCTGTACTTTCTACTTCTTACATGTTGAACCCAAATACCTGTACTTTCTACTTCTTACATGTTGAACCCAAATACCTGTACTTTCTACTTCTTACATTTCCCAAACAGGCTGGTTCCTTTAGTTTGAATGTGTGTTTGGTGGCGTGATCATTATTATTTAGAGTCATTGCGTGCCTATTGATTTGAACACGATCCGTGTATCCATCATTTCCTGGTCTTCTCTAAAGAAGAGGGACCAATGAAAACGTTGTCATGTTGCCGTTGTTCAGCATGGAAACATTCATTAGCTAACAATGACATTATTGTTCTATTAATATAAAGGGAGGTCAGGTACTCTTTAAAACAGCTGCTAGGTATGGGTACTTTTTACTGAAGTACATTTCAAAGCCCTCTTTACTTTTACTTGAGCAAAGAAGTTTAGTCAGTACTTCTACTTTCACCAGAGTACTTTTAAACACGAGTATCTGTACTTCTACTTGAGTAAAGGATGTGTGTACTTTTGCCCTCTCTGTTAATAACGAAAGCTCCTTGTGGTTTCAGGACTAAAGAAGGGCTGAAGAAGTGTATGGAGATCCTGACGAGGCTCGGGGTGGAGCCGTCAGATGAAGATTGTCTCGCTGTTCAGCACGTGTGCGCCATCGTATCTTTCCGCTCTGCCAATCTGATTTCTGCCACACTGGGAGGCATCCTCTCCCGTCTGAAGGAAAACAAAGGAGTCGCACGCCTCCGCACGACCGTGGGCATCGACGGCTCGCTCTACAAGATGCACCCTCAGTGAGTGTCCTTCAAACAGAGGAGCAGTACAGTCACGCTGAATATTAAATACAGGGATTTCATGTCTCTGCATTCGCCCTCATGTTTGCATAAATACCCGCTTCCTGGAAAAAAATATATACTAGAAAAGAGATACAGGCAAATAAGATCCTTTGAGGAATAAGGAGGACGCACACCAGTCCTTTCTTAATGATTTCCCACTCTAAAAAACGACTTAAAAGAAATAAAACTCCCACACAAATCCCAAAATAACTGTGGATGTTTCCTTATTTAATAAATACATATGTTATTAGAGGGGGGATTGAGTCACGGACAATAATTCAATATAACTGTGTATTCCAGCTATATCTGTTTATGATACTCTGATCTCTTTGAGTCCCAACAAACATGAAATGTGTTGTATTGGGTACCTTTTGAAAAACAAGCTTATTATTTATATATAATTTAAAAAAACGTACAATCTTTTTAGATAATTTTGATTTTATTTTTGCATTTTTATATGATGATAAATATCTTGTAATTAAATTTGGTGAATTCAACTTTAAAACAAAATCGTATTTCCTCTCAGATTATTTCCCATATTTTGATACATGTCATTATCCATGATCCAGATTGATGTGGTGATGGATCATTTTACCCTGCCTTATTTATTCATGCGTTGCTAATTACAATATATAATAACATTATGTTAAAACATTTTTAATAGCAGTCCAATATTCTGAAATGGTTTCAGTTCACAGCCAAAAAAAGGTGTGAATGTGTGAAATACGAACAAAATGGAGCATCTTTTCAAACGTCCAAATCCCAAAAGGATTTAAAAAATGATCAGTAAATACAAATATACATTTTGTTTCTATGATCAAGCCTCTCTCTTATAAGAATATCTCCTGCTCTGTGAACAGATACGCTCGCCGTCTGCACAAGACGGTGCGCCGCCTGGTGCCGGACTCAGACGTGCGCTTCCTGCTGTCGGAGAGTGGGAGCGCCAAAGGAGCCGCCATGGTGACGGCCGTCGCTTATCGTCTGACGGAGCAGGCGCGTCAGATCCAGCAGACGATGGAGGAGTTCAGGCTGAGCAAAGAGCAGCTGCTGGAGGTGAAGAAACGCATGAGGGTGGAGATCGAGAGAGGCCTGAAGAAGAGCAGCCACGAGGAGGCCACCGTCAAAATGCTGCCCACTTTCGTCCGAAGAACACCAGATGGAACAGGTGAGCAATAATCAAATGTCTGTATAAGACCACAAAAGTGTCCAAAGGAAAAATGTGAAATCCCTTATTTCCAACATGGTCCTACGATGTTCAAAAGATCAGATGAGGCTCCCTGGTTTATATTTCAAATCTAAAATGTGTCTTACTTGGCAGTTTTTCTAATTCTTAGCCCTCAGAAGTAATGAGAACAACAGGCTCTGATACGTTGTATTAAGAGGATTATTGGATTTTGAATTATTACGTTGAACCGTCATTGTATATCTCTTACTGTACCTAACCTTGGCAGACAAGTTCAGACTAGTAGATAAACATTTCAAAAGCTAAGAGGAAAATCGACCTACGAGTACTTCTAGTTATTCTTAAGGGAATAAAACCTTTAATCTGTTCTAATGTGGGAGTGGAAGTAGACCACCTATTCTTTAAAGGTCACCTATTATGCAAAATCCACTTCTTCATGTCTCTTCTACATCAACATGTGTCCCCTCTTCTCCATGTCTCTTCTACATCGACATGTGTCCCCTCTTCTTCATGTCTCTTCTACATCAACATGTGTCCCCTCTTCTTCATGTCTCTTCTACATCGACATGTGTCCCCTCTTCTTCATGTCTCTTCTACATCAACATGTGTCCCCTCTTCTTCACGTCTCCTCTACATCAACATGTGTCCCCTCTTCTTCATGTCTCTTCTACATCAACATGTGTCCCCTCTTCTTCACGTCTCCTCTACATCAACATGTGTCCCCTCTTCCTCATGTCTCTTCTACATCAACATGTGTCCTCTCTTCTTCATGTCTCTTCTACATCACCATTTGTCCCCTCTGTGGAAAGAGACTCTGAAAGTTTCAGGAACAAAGATTCTCTCTCTTTTTGTCCTGATCCATTTATATAAAAACCTGTCTGAAAATGAGCTGATCAGATTTTGGCCACTTCATGATGTCATAACGATTTTATAGCTTGTGTAACCATTAGCCAATCAGCAACCAAGGTAACCCCCCCCCCCGCCTTATCACCTGAATCTCCTCCTAGAGCACCATTAGGCGCTTTCACACCGCAGTACTTTTCTCACAAAGGTTTGTGTGGCGCAGTGGGTTGTGCGTATGTGTTCGGATCAGAGGGTCACAGGTTCAAACCCCACTGCAGTCAGCATGTCGTTGTGTCCCTGGGCAAGACACTTCACCCCAAATTGCTCCTGTGGGGATTGCCCACAGTATTGAGTATGTAAGTCGCTTTGGATAAAAGCGTCTAACATGTAATGTAATGTAATGTAATGTAATGGTTCATCTGTACTTAGTTCATCAGAACTCTTTAGTTCTCATGAACTAAGTACAGATCGCATTCACACCGGAATAAGGAATAATTCCCTGAGGGAGGATTAGGCAAATAAAGCCGCTGACGTCACTTCTTCTTCTTCTCCTTTGGGTTTACTGGCAGGCCGCAAACAACTTCACGGCGTATACTGCCACCTGAAGTCCCCGGCCGGAAGTGCCTGGAGATGGGGACTGGCTTCAGTAGAAGCTGCTGGCACTCCCAGCAGCGTTCCGAGTAAATCGCCAGAACACCGACACCTCCTCATCTCCACCGCTCCCATGTTTTCTTTTGTGTTGCCATAAGTTAGTCTCTCTGCGTTTGTGCGCTAGGCTAATGCTAATGCTAATAATGCTAATGCGAGGATAATAAAATGGCGGCTTCACAAAACTTTTTGGGAGTTTTACGGGGCGTGGTTTGCAATCCGCCCAGCCAATCAGACATAGGAACCTTTTTCTCCCACGAAAGTACCACCTCTCTAGCAGGGACGGAAAAGGGAGGGGGTGAAAAGGTTCTGATGAACTCATTTTAGTTCCGGATTTTTTTGGTGTGAACGCAACATTTCGGAACTATATCGTAACTTAAGTGGGAAAAGTACTGCGGTGTGAACGCGCCTATTGTGTTCTTTTTAACCAAATCTCTCTCAGAGGGGCGTGGGGAGTGGCTCCTTATTTTCATCTAAACTAACAGACAGAGAATCAGCACTTTGGAAACAGGGCTGAAACAGAGGGGGTTATGGGATGCTGCAATGATCTGTTTGGTGTTTGGAGCCAAACACTTCAGAGACATGTTCTGTATATATCTGAGGCCTGTAATATATTGATGAAAAACAGTATAATAGGGGACCTTTAAACAGTATTATTTAAGCCTCAGGGAGCATTATTTCTTCTGAAAATAAGATAAATAAGAAGTAAGAGATAGAAGTAAACGTATTTAGTGTTTACAGATGAAGTTATGTTTGTTCTCAACCTGACAAAGTCTTTCTTGTGACGCAGAGAACGGAGATTTCCTCGCTCTGGACCTCGGAGGAACAAACTTCCGTGTGCTTCTGGTGAAGATTCGCAGCGGGAAGAAGCGATCGGTGGAAATGCACAACAAGATCTACGCCATTCCCATAGAGGTCATGCAGGGCACCGGAGAAGAGGTCATCATTTGGTCTTTCTTCAAACAAAACTCCTTCAAGCTCCTAAACTGTCCTCACTTGTATTCCATTTTCTGCTTGATATAGGATAGAATAGAATATATATTTATTGTCATCATACAAAGTACAACGAAATGTCTTTGGCAACTCTCACTGCAGTAAACAATAGACACAAATAAATAAATAAGAGTGGTAAAAGCAGAGGTAGTAGCGATGACAGTGCAACGAGATAACATTCAATGTCAATGTGCATATTTACACTTACAGTCTAAAAACGTTAAATGTACCAAACTGTATTTCTAACTGTGTTCACAAAGGGTTTTAGTGACCAAAGGATGCAAGTAACATAGCCATACATATTTCTAAATAGTAGTGGTTGCAGTCTTTGAGGGGCGGAGGTGTGTTTATGAATGTTCAGTTGTTTTGATATCGAGTAGATACAAACGTTTTCGTCTCACCATAGATCAATAACTGACCATATCTCTCGGTATAGAAAACACTAAAAGCATGTCTCTTTGCAGCTCTTTGACCACATCGTGCACTGCATCTCTGATTTCCTGGACTACATGGGAATGAAAAGCGCTCGCCTGCCGCTGGGTTTCACTTTCTCCTTCCCCTGCCATCAGACCAGCCTCGACGCAGTAAGTTTTCCATCAATCGTCTTAAAATTAGCACACCGTTTTTGTAAAATAAGAAGACATATCTGGGTCCCTTTGATGAAATCATAGTGGAGATTACCACACATATCTATGCAAATGTACACAACGTTAAAGTACTTAAAGGGAGTATTAAGTGTACAGTAATGTTCAAACAGCCGTCTTCTGTATGTGGCTTAAAGGTAGGGTAGGTAAGAATGGAGAAACCAGCTCCAGTGCGCTAGAATTTGAAAGTACGCAGCCGAAAAGAATCTGCCCCTTCCTTCAGACTTCCTTCCAGAGCCCCTCCTCCAACACACACGAACGCGCACATGACCAATGAGGGCACGAGATAAGTTTGTGCACGAGATGGAAGGCTGACAGGCAGGTAGGCCATCCAGTTACTTTAGCCGGGCCGGCTCAGATGATTGGTCGTGCTTTTTACAGTATTACGGCTTCCACAGATGACATTTTTTTATGTATTTATTGTCAAAGCATTTAATGTATTCATTGCTATCTGGATGTTAAGAGCATTCCATGGAATATAACAACAAGTGTTTCTGAAGTGAATTCCCTACCCCACCTTTAAGTGTGCAACTACACTTAACTACCAAAGATATATTAGCATACATAATATTTGTCTCCGTCTATATTTCTCCCATGTGTCCAAGGTTTAGGTGGAAAACATCTGGGTCACTTCAATGTAAAAGAGGTGGAGTTTACCACAAACATCTATGCAAAGGGTGGCAAGTAATTTAAAGAAAGCATTTAGTTTACAGTTCAGTACAAGCAATCTTCTGTCTATGGCTTTATTCTGCAAGTGCACCTAACTACTAAATATATATTTGCATATCTAATCTGTTATATTCGTCCATATTTCTCCCTTGTGTTCAAGATGAAAGTGAACATTAAAGTCTGCTGTGTTGGCATTAAAGTGTGCTACTCTCTGTCAGATATCTTCCAGTAAGTGTTATGTGCTCTGCAGGGTATTCTCGTAACCTGGACCAAAGGCTTCAAGGCTACAGACTGTGAGGGTGAAAATGTGGTGGAGCTTCTTCGGGACGCCATCAAGAGGAAAGAGGTAATTGCAAACAGGAAGTACATGCCATCATCATTAAGAAGGCTATTATGTCACTGCAGCAACACAGAGCATGTCCAGCGTTTCCAACATGTTCATTTTTCTTGTGACAAATCTGTCATTAAGAGAAAATTAGGAAGTGAAATAGTATCATTTTAGTGAGGGTTTGCTCAAAGTAAGGTACAGATTTGAGCTTTAACGCAATTAACGTAGCAATGAAAGGAAAGTGTGGGCAATATTTCATTTAGATTCAAGATTTAGATTACTCTTATTAAATGACATTTGTAATGAACTTCTGACTGCTGCTTTGCTGAAGCATCGAGGCAGTTTGGTTTGAATGTGTTTATGAGAACTTAAAGACTTTATCAACGCTTTGTTTTTGTTTAAATGCACCTTGTATCATCTGTCTCTTTGAAGCTTAGACTGTTGTCTCATGTTGCTTTAAAGCCTGCATATTACAAGTCTGACTGACATGCAGCCTCTGTAGCATTGTTGTTGTTGTTGTTGACATTAGATCAACAATCCTTTGGCAGGATGCGTGTGTTTGTCTACCTACTTGTCTGTTCCTGCTCTACAGAACTACTGTTTGTTATCTTGCCAAAGAATACAAATAGAAATTCTTCCTGTACTGAACGCTGCGGGGCAAAAAGGAGCCCTGTAATAAACTCATTGATCAAATGTAATGGGCAAAGATAGTCATAATATATAATATTGAATAATCCATTTCTTGCACAATAATATCCTGCATTATATTTGTTACTGGAAATGTGTATTTTTTATTTCATTTTCAGAATAATTTTGGACTGTTTATTTCTTGTGTCTTAATTGTGTACATTGCCTTGTTTTTTTACGCAAACATTACCTGCCTACCTATCTATCTATCTATCTATCTATCTATCTATCTATCTATCTATCTATCTATCTATCTATCTATCTATCTACCTACCTATCTATCCATCTATCCATCCATCTATCTATCTATCTATCTATCTACCTACCTGTCTACCTGTCTATCTACCTACCTGTCTACCTACCTACCTACCTACCTACCTACCTACCTGTCTACCTACCTGTCTATCCATCCACCCAAAATAAGATGTACTTCATTAATCCAGAATTGGGAAATGTTTGCATTGCAGCAGCATAAAAAAACAAGGCATTGCACATAAATAAAAGAGTAAAAATAAACCATTCTCAAATCATCACAAAATAGAAATAAAACATCATTAAAAAGGGCCCGATTTTAGTTTTGATTGTTGCATCCGTTTTGTCTTCAGAAAGTTTTCTTCACCAATCCTCACGTTTGAGTTTCTTGTATCGATTTCACTCTTTCAGGTGGAGGATCCAGTAAGTATTAAGTGACTGTAAATCATTAACTGACAGGTAAAGCAGTGCAGGGCTGGAGCAGTGTGTTATTGTTGAAATGGCATGTCATAATAACACCTGGAAAACCAACGTTCAGATACTGTGGCGGAGTGTGTGGGGGCGGAGTGTGTGGGGGCGGAGTGTGTGGGGGCGGAGTGTGTGGGGGCGGAGTGTGTGGGGGCGGAGTGTGTGGGGTTCTTTCTAAAGCTCATAATTATGGGAGTGGATGATCCTCGGGTCTTTTGTGTGTTTGGCGAAGCTCCTGGGATTTGCAGCGCTCTGGATCAGCTTGTGTTTTTCATTGTTTGAGTGAACTGCATTGTGCTCAGTGTGCTGTTTGAAAAGTTGATATTAATCCTTCTTTCTACACACCAATACAGCTACCGATGCTACTAATTAAATGAGGACGTAGCTGTGATTAAATATTATGAATTAACATATTTTCAATTTGTTTTGGTTAGTTATCGTCTTACATTTATACCATGTGAAGAAAGGGAATCTTGCTTTACCATTCTAATAATCAAATATAACATCATTTTTTTTACACTATTTATTTGATCATAACAGCCAATATATTGAATTGTGAGTTTTTTTTAATGTAATGATAGTGACAGGTGTGCAGTTTTATGTGATTTAAAACAAAACATGGTGTTTGTTTTCTCAGGAGTTTGAGCTGGATGTTGTTGCGATAGTGAACGACACGGTGGGCACGATGATGACCTGCGCATACGAGGAGCCAAACTGTGAAGTGGGACTGATCGCAGGTTAGTCATTGTACCAACAAGTTCATCTTAAATCACGGTCTTGTAGCGTTTTACGGATTTTTCACCTTGGAGTTTTTTTAATAAAGTAATTTGTTGTTTTTGAGAATTTCATTCGTTTTATTTCCACATCAGTCCCCGCCAAAATAAAATGTTTGAACAAAATACTTAATTCCACTAAAGTGATTTACCGGGGTGAATCAGTTAGTGTTTCTTACATACATATAACTCCGCAGTTTCGTTAGTTTGCTGCTAGACATTATCGTAATACAGGTGTGTGTCTATTTGTGTGCAGCAAGCGTAGAGGAATTTGGAAATGCAGTTTTTTAAAAAGCTAAACGGCAACAAATATGGATCGAAATGCAATGCATGGATGGAAGAATAATTATTTGTAAGATAAAAGCATTACAAGATCTATCATTTTATAATAAATGCAGATTTATTTGACTAACCAATGCTCTGGTTTAATTGGAAATGTTCAGATTACACAAGTCCGAAACAATGATGATAGGCATCCACCACTAGTATCTAACTTATAACATCTTCAAAATGTTCATACAGCCCGAGAAATGTGTTTTAAAAAAGTTAAAGGTGACAGTATTTGGTAATGAATTAGATAGTGAACTTGTGTACTCTTACTTCACCAACAGAAGACAATAATAAACGTATGAAGGGTCAGAGATTTGTACATTTAAGAACAGAAAGGCTTCTAGGTTTTGAATATATGTACTGCCTTTTTGTCCTCTCAGGGAATGAATAACAATACAGAAAAGAATCTGTGCGGAATTTGAAAAGTTTTATGAATAAAGCTTCAAACTATTCATACAGCCCTAGAAATGGTTTATAAAAACTTCACGTGACAGTATTTTGGAGATAAGTAGATGGTGAACTTGTAGAATCAGACTTTGTTATATTAACCACTCCGTACAGCACCAATAGGAGACACTAATACTCTCAGAAAGGTCTCAAAAAACAGAAAGGCTTCAGGGTTTTTAATAAATGTACTGCCTGTGTGTCCTCTCAGGGACCGGAAGTAACGCCTGCTACATGGAGGAGGCGAAGAACATCGAGATCGTGGAGGGAAACGAGGGCCGCATGTGTGTGAACATGGAGTGGGGAGCGTTCGGAGACAACGGCTGTCTGGATGATATCAGGACAACGTACGACCAGTCGGTGGACGAGAACTCGCTCAACGAAGGGAAACAGAGGTGAAGACACCGCCACTATCAAACTATACATTAGATATTAAAGGTCACCTATAGAGTGGTGCAGTGACGAGTCCTAAAACCCGGAAGTAAGTTAGCATTTTACCACTTCCTGTTCCCTCGTCTCAGAGCCAATGGGATTTCTCCAAATATCTGTAAATAAGGTCTGTGGTTGAGACAAATTGAAGAGACAGATCACGTTTTGTTCTCAACATTAAATCCATCAGCAGTGACCCCACTGGTGATTCTTTGAAGAGTTTACGTGTCTGAAAAACGATGGTTGTTAACAAGTGGCTGAATAGGACTACAGAAGTTGTCGAGGTCGTTGTACGTCATTACGCCGAACACGTAAACACTCCCGCTAAGTTTGTTTGCCCCTGTTCGGTTTGAAAGCAAGTACCTGCCTCCTGCAAACTGTTCAAACAAACGCTTCAACTTGTACAATTTTTAATCTGTATTTTTGAATATGGATCTTAAGTTGGCGTGACGTTGAAGTCGTGCGACCCTGCTGTGGTTCGTTTATAGCATAACGTTAGCATTTTGGTTCTGGCGATTAGATTTATGGTTCGAAAATTGTAAAAGTAGAGTAGACATGTGGAGATTATCCGGCTGAACAAAAGGTGCATTTATCAAACAGCTTCGTTTTCCACAGACCTTATTTTCAGCTATTTTCCAAAATCCTATGGAGAAATCCCATTGCTTTTGTCGAGGGAACCCATGCGCAGCTTCCTTCCGGGTAAATACGTCCTCCCTGCACCGCTCTATCATGAATTAATTTACAGAAGGAGCTGAAACTCTCAGATTTGATCTCTATGGGGGAATTCAAGTCCATCTTAAAGGACAGAGAACAAGAATCCATTGGTCGATGTGATTGCTCTTATATCCCATACTTGAAGTCGTTTTAAAATGTGTAATGTTTTATAATGGTTTCTTTTATTTGCATATTGACTGGTTAATGTGCCTTTTCATTTGGGTTTTACAGCTGTATTCCTCTGCCTGTATTGTTTTGTGTTCATTTGTTGTAACTTTGTTCAAGCTGCCCTCTTGGCCAGGTCACTCTTGAAAAAGAGATTTCAATCTCAATAGGCGCTTTGACACCAAGTACTTTTCCCAGGAATAGTTCCCGGAACTTTTATTTCCTGGAACTATCTAGTAAATCACGTTCACACCGGAATAAGTCCCTGAGGGAGCCGCTCACTCCTTCTTCTTCTGCTTTGGGTTTACTGGCAGGCCGCAAACAACTTCACGGCGTATACTGCCACCCGAAGTCCCCGGCCGGAAGTCCCCGAAGTTGGGGACTGGCTTCAGTAGAAGCTGCTGGGACTCCCTGCAGCTTCTACTGAAGCCTTCCGAGTAAATCGCCAGAACGCCGACACCTCCTCATCTCCACCGCTCCCATGTTTTTTTTAATGTTGCCATAAGTTAGTCTCTCTCTGTTGGTGCGCTGGGCTAATGCTAATAATGCTAATGCGAGCAAATAAAATGGCGGCTTCACAAAAACTTTTCAGAGTTTTACGGGCCGTGGTTTGCAATCCGCCCAGCCAATCAGAAATTGGAACCTTTTTCTCCCAGGAAAGTACCTGCTCTCTAGCAGGGACTAAAAAGGGGTGAAAAGGTTCTCAAAAAAAAGTTCTAGTTCCAGGTCTTTTTGGTGTGAACGCAAAATCCCAGGAACTATCGGAACTATTCCTGGTAAAAGTACTCCGGTGTGAAAGCGCCTATTGAGACTTAAATAAAGGATATATCAACTGTATTTTAGATATTAAATATAGAAGGTATGTGTTTTCTCATCTTAAGGCTATTTAATATGTGTCTCTTTGTTATCTGTGTCAGATTCGAGAAGATGTGCAGTGGGATGTACCTCGGAGAAATCGTCAGGCAGATTTTGCTCGATCTGACCAAGCGTGGCTTCCTCTTCCGGGGACAAATCTCTGAGGCGTTGAAGACCCGAGGCATCTTCGAGACCAAGTTCCTGTCACAGATAGAGAGGCGAGTCAAACACCTAACATGCATTATTACTAAGGCAGACAACTACTCTATACTTATTCTTTATATATTTGTTGTCCTTTTTGTGGTAAAATGTTCCTATTTCAGCAGATAAGCAAAAAACTTGTGTTGCTATCATCAGATTTAAATGCAACTTAAATGAAGTATTTCATGGCAGAACATAGCATGCTGTGATCTAGATCAATGCCAGCTGGATTACTTTCCAACATCACACAGTAAGAAATCCTTAGAATTCCAACTCTGATAGCAGCAGTGATGATAATGTGTGAAATGTAGAACATGTAACCATAGTTCTGTAGATAGTAGATGTAGACAGGTAAAGGCAATTCACACCAAATACTAACTGTGAATGCTAATGGGTGGATTTTCCTTTATAAGGACCATAGCTAAAATGTGTGACTGTTTGATAATATAAAAAGAAATTCCTTGCAGGACGTTTACTGCTTTTACTCTAGTAAAGGAATTTAATGCGTCTTCCACCACTGCTTTTATACACTGTTTGAGGCTTAAACGTACAAACACAGTAGTAAGATTGAGAGGGTAAGCACATAAGAGTGCATGCTTAAGCAGCATTGTTCTTGGAGGAGTAGCATCTAGTGGGCTAACAGGTATGAGAGGAGGAGGGGGAGGAAGAAGAGTAGGGAGGGTGTCTAATGTGAGGACTTGAGTTTATACACTGTTTAAGCCTACCTTAGCCCCTGGGAGCAGCTGAGAAGTATCCGGTGTCTCTCCTGCTGTTGGCTGACCTCTGACCCCTCTCTCTCTCCACAGTGATCGTCTGGCGCTCCTTCAGGTCAGAGCCATCCTGCAGCAGCTGGGTCTGGACAGCACCTGTGATGACAGTATAATCGTGAAGGAGGTGTGTGGCACGGTGTCCCGTCGCGCCGCTCAGATCTGCGGAGCCGGGATGGCGGCCGTGGTCGACAAGATCCGTGAGAACAGAAGCCTCGAGCACCTCGACATCACAGTGGGAGTGGACGGCACGCTCTACAAGCTGCACCCACAGTAAGGAGAGGGACATAAGGGGAGGGGAAAGGAGGTCATTCATTGTAAAAAATACTACATATTGAATTTCAGGCTTTTTAAAAAGGTTGTAGCGTCTTTCTTTCTTGTATCAATTATTTATTTATGACATTTTGACACTAACCCTTTTAACATGTTAGTCTACACAAAGGTAGCCTCTAGGATCTCAAAGGAATTCAACAAGAAAAAGACAAATGTTTGCTAAACTTTCAATGTTTATATAAATATTCTTTATTGTATTTTATCTTTTCTAACTCTCTATTTTAACTTCTTATATATATATATGCATATTTTAATCCTATTTTATTTTTACTTTAATTTAAGTTTAAATAAATATTAATATTTATTTTTGATCTTTTTAAAATGTTTCTTATATGTATATAAACATTTATTAATTTCTCTTTTATTGAAAATGTCCTTGAACTTCCTATGTATATATCAATATCCTTTTTTTATTTTAACTTCTTATTGCACACCTTACTTTCAAGTTTATACATACACACACACACACACACACACACACACACACACACACACACACACACACACACACACACACACACACACACACACACACACACACACACACACACACACACACACACACACACACACACACACACACACACACTCTATAACCAAAGCTTTTTGCAGACATAGTTTTACTTTTTTTTAAAACATTAATATTCAATGTTATCTTCTTTTACATGTTACTTAGATACATATTTTATAAACATTTATTCATTTATTTTTTATTGAAAATGTACTTAAACCTCTTATGTTTATATTCATATCTTTATTGTATTGCACATTCTTTCTTTCACTTCCTAAGTTTATATATATACATACAATTTTTTTCATAGATTTCATTCTAAAATAGAGCAAATGCAAAAAAACGAATTTCCCAGTATTCTGATTGTACTCGAAAGCATCCCTAATGTCTTTCCCTTCAGCAGCGCCCTCCCTCCTAACCACAGTTTCCTGTCTCTCTCCTCCTCTCAGCTTCTCACGGATTTTCCATCAGACGGTGAAGGATCTCGCCCCGAAATGTGACGTCAACTTCCTGCTGTCGGAGGACGGCAGCGGGAAGGGAGCCGCTCTCATCACTGCAGTCGGCTGCCGGCAGAGAGAGCTGGACGCCCAGCAGCAGTGAGGAAACCTGGTTCTCCTGGAGGGAAAACGACATGCTGCTCCACCTGCTTCTCCTGGAGGAAAGACTACCTGCTGCTCCACCTGCTTCTCCTGGAGGAAAGACTACCTGCTGCTCCACCCTAAACTGCACCCACCTTTCATTTCCCCCCCTTTTGGCAGCCGTGACTCCCCCCCTCCACACACAGCCAGAGAGTCATGCTGCATGAATAGGAAATTAAATATCTAATTTATTTATACTGCACCAGAGGGTTTATTATTTCCATGTTTGTACATTTTCCTCTATAACTCATCAGTAAACTGATAAACCTAAAACAAATCCATAGGTGTGCAATATGTGTATTGCTAATTTTATTTTTCTATGTATGGAGGCAAATATATAAATGTATTTATATAGCTGAGGCCACTTTGAATCCCAGAGGTCATTAGGATTTTTGCATCATAGACACAAGAAAATGTCAGCATGTCTTTTTATATGAGGGTTACGAACAAGCAGGTAACTTCCCAATGAAGGACGTCTTTCTCACTGAATGAGGAAAGTCGTTGCAAAAAGGGTTGAACGCAAGAGTCACGGCTGTTCAAATCATCCTCATGTCTGTGCAACATGCCCACACAATGTGCTTGGCTACTAACCACTTTTTGTGTAACTGTCAGTGTAACTCACATATTAAAGTAATCCAACGGCACCGCACCATTTTCTCCTAGAAAGGCAGAAAGTGGAGGTGTTAGCGTATCCTGTTGCTATTTGTGAACTACTATACTTTTGGTGTTGTGATGAATCCCCACTTTTTCTCATTGTATGTGCAAACGAATAAATGTTTATTGGGCCCCGTGAAAAGAGTGGATACTATGAGTGCTTCTGTGTGTGTTTGTGGCGAGTGTCGGTGTGTCTTACTGTAGTGAGCTGTAGCTTTCAATGTCCAAAGCTCTGTGGAGACTGCATGCCTTACATTAAGACAAAGGAGAGTTCTGGATCAGTTTTCTTTTCTTCTGTTTTTCTTTTGTACATCAATAGAGATTTGTGATCGACACAGTGAAAGTGAATTCATTAAATTATATTTTGTTGTGGACCAAATCCTGGCGTCTCTTTCTTAAACTATCAAGCAGCGGCAGAGGTATGCCTTAACTTGAAATTAAATTACAGGGCACATATATAAGAATATGTGAGGAACAAGAGGACTTAATACCAATATGAGCTAAAAATCGAGCAGCTAGAACTGTTTAAAGATGGAGTAGTTAAGATAGAGATCTGTACTTATAATAAAACTAATTTCCATTTAATAGTTTCTCATTAAATTGCACAACACATCCTAATTAACAAGATCCTGATTTTGTATGTTTTAAAGGACACAATAAAGGCTTCTCAATTCTTAAATGTCCCCTCCTCGACTCCTATCCTCGAGACTTAGTCCCGCCCACAGGAGATGCGAGCGAAGGAGTCGAGGAGGGGAACCGAGGAGAGAGGAGAGGAAGCAGCAGGCGGTTAGAGAAATGAGAACTCCTCTCCTCTGAGCGGTCATTTTAAAGAGACGTCCATTAATGATGACAGGAGGCACAGCAGCCCTCTGTCTGATGGACAGATGTGTTCATGACCACTTATATATTTACTTTTAATTCATTCACAGTGCGGTATAATGAGACAACAGGCTACAGATGCGGACATTTATATAAATATATACAATTTCAGAATGAAACAAGTATGAGAGCACTCTCATAATAACGTGACGCAATCAGAGACTGGATATATATAAAATAATATCCAGGGGATGCATGCAGAGCTTTCATTGGCTGAGATCAGTCCGGCCGCGCGTCACAACTCTTTGAAACACCACTGTTGCCGGAAATACATCCGTGGAGGACCCATCAGTGTATCCTCGGGTCACTACCGGAGGACCGAGGAGTCGAGGAGTCGAGGAGGGGAAATTAGAGAATTGAGAAGTCTTTCATGTAGGGTATTTTTCCATCAATACAAGCTATCTTCTTTATGAAGTGGTTAAATGCATGGGTGCAATTCAACATGAGAAACTAGAAAATGCTCCATTTAAAAATACCACCAGTGAGTTTTCAAGCTCTTCTTCAGTCTGAGAGAACAGAAGGTCGCTGGTGGTTTTTAATTAATGTTCATGGGAGCATTATGAAATGTGGGTAACACTTTATATTAAGGTATTCACCATCAACTAGTTGTTAATTAACATATTAGAGTCAAACTACTAGCTTATTTGTTATGAACAAGACTTCACTTTCAAATAGGGAACATATTCTGAGTTAGAAATACCACGTTTCGTTATTTTGACACAATTAACACTTGTAGTTTCATGTCTTGTTACATAAGAATAGATCATATTTGTTAGGTGTCATTATGGGGGAATTACTATTCTTGTGGTACTGCTACTGCATATTGAGCATATTAAGACCCACTCATGTACAGCAACTTACTTGCAATAAATAAGCACTAATTAGAGGTGTTGGGGAAATATATTTCCCAAGGCCCATAACTTTGACCCAGTTGATCAGTTCATGCTGTCCTGACTGAGCACAGGCACCTGTAGCCTTGGCTGCTGTGCCCTCCGTGTTTTGTCTCCCTGTTCCTGCCTGTTGGCGTCAGCTGATAGAGGTGTTATGATTCTATCTTGTTATGCACAATGTTGATTATTGTCTCTGAACTAGCTAAATACACGGGTCTGGGGTAGAGTTCTTCAGAATTGACGTGGCAACTCTACCGTGAAGTCAGAACCTCTGACTCTTTGACTTGTTTTGTGAATTCTCCGGCCGAGGCTCCAAATAAACCCATCAGTGTTTGCCATCAAAGCTCCAGCTCTCCCCGTGGGTGCGTTTCACTTCTCTTATTTTTCATTTCCTCGCTCCTCGGTATCACCGGAAGTTGATTTGTCTAAGCCATCTTGAGTAGCGTCCCAGTGGCCTTATTTGTGCCAGAGGACCGAGGATCGAGGATCGAGGAGCGATAACGGAGGAGCGATAACCGAGGAACTACCAGACCATCCTCCGGTGAAATCCTCATACACTCGCCCCGCCCCCTTACTGTGTATCGCTCAATGATTGGACGATGCAGCGCATGCACTGATCTGGCTGCTGTCAGACGAACAGCTGTGCGAAGTGAAACGCACCCCGTGTCTCCTTCATAAGTCGGTGACTCCTCCTGCATTGCTACACAGAAGTTTCCCCCACAAGAGGGTTATTAAGGAAAAACTCTTAACTAATGGCCTAGTACTTGTAGAATAAGGCATTAATAAGTGTTTTATAATGACTAATAAAGAGCCAACTGCTAATATGCATGCTAATTAACAAATAGTTGATGGTGAATTTGTGTGACTTAATATAAAGTGTTACCGAAATGTGCAGACTCTCTGCTGAATCTGTTGCATGTTCTTCTGTCCAGCACTGGATCTACAGGCCTTTTGTAAATGCAGTTATGAATAAAACTATTGCCGATCCACTCTGATCTAGAAATAAACCTGAGGACAACATGATGTCGTAACTTGGCCAATATCACACTAGTTTTCATTCTGGGTTTGGTTGCTCTTTATAAACTGTAGGTGGTGTCTCTTTAAAAGCATATTTTAAGAATAGAGTATTTTATGATATTATCTTTAGGTAGTCATAAGTGGGCTAATTATTTTTGTATATGCATTTTGCGGTGTTTTATGTAAATTAAAGGGGACCTATCATGCAAAATGCACTTTTGTACGTCTTTGATACATGAATATGTGTCCCCGGTGTTCCAGGGAACTCACCAAGTGTCAGAAAACACAACCCTCTCTATTTTCCTCCATACCCAAATCTCTAAAAAAGGGGCTGCAACGGATCTGATAAAAACTGATCCAGATTTGAACACTGTCCTGACGTCAGGACGGTGGCGCTACGGCTATTGGGCCAACTCCACCAATCAGGAGGAGACAGCCACGGCCATTGCCGTTCGAAAGCGCTGGAGACGCTGTAGTACATATACCAGGCCTGTAGGTGGTGCTGTTCTCACTGAATCAGCCCTTGCAAAAACAGCTACATTTTTTTTCAAATTGAGCAAAATGAGGCATGGCTAAAATGCATGATCTGTTTGGTATTTTGAAAAAAAAAAAGTATAAATATGCCTTATATAGGTATGGTCCTACACTATATTATTCAAATATAGCATGATAGGTCCACTTTAAGGTGCATATTATACACTATTTAAGTCCTAAATGTACCAGGCTTAATTTTATCATCAGGCCAAGGCGCTTTGACTCACTTTATCACTGCTATTCTTTTTGCATTTAACGACATCTTAAACTAGGGTTAGGGATATCAAAATCAGAAATATTTTTTTTTTACCAAAAACCTTGATTTCACTACGATATTTTTTGACGATAAATGCTTTTAAACAAAAAATATTTACACATTTCTGATAAATAGTATCAGTAATATGGATATTAGGGCTTCGTGATTTGGAAACAATAACAAATATTGATTATTTTGACCCATACTTTGAATTCAATATAAGAGGGATTGATTACTTTTAACATTTATTTAGCCTTTATCAAAATACTGTGCTTCCTGTAATTTCAGTATTGCTCTAGAGTCCTTATTGAGATTTAAATAACTGTTTTATGAATGGTGCAGCCCTATTGGATATGACTAGTGAGTGAAGACAAGTCCAACAGGTCTGGTAAGTACAGAAATATGCACACACACCCCCCCAGCCCCTCCCTATACCCACACACACCCGTCTCTGGGCCCCCCACGTAATTACTGCGGCACTCTTCCCATAAACTTAAGCACAGCACGGCTCCAGTAACAGCACCGGATATGACTAGTGAGTGAAGACTAGTCAAACAGGTCTGGTAAGTACACACACACACACACACACACACACACACACACACACACACACACACACACACACACACACACACACACACACACACACACACACACACACACACACACACACACACACACACACACACACACACACACACACACACACACACACACACACACACACACACACACACACACACACACACACCTTTTTTTATTCAATTTGTTTTGACATTTTACTTTAACTTCCTATTTTTATATAAATATTTTAATTGTATTTTATCTTTGTTACATGCTACTTTAGATTCTTAGGTTATATAAATTATGTTGCCTTTGTCTTTATCTTCTTATGTGTAGATACATATTTGTATTAACACGTGGGTTTGCTATCCTGGCTCCAAAATGGTGGAATGAGCTCCCCATTGACATCAGGACAGCAGATGCTTACACATCTTCCGGCGCAGACTGAAAACTCACCTCCTTCGACTCCAGTTCGAGCGATACAATTACTAACAAAGAATTACTAACAAAGCACTTATATACTAATAAAGGACTGGCTTATCTAAAGCCAGTTGAGTAACACTTGAAATGGTTGGGCTCTATGAAACCTGATCAAATCAAAATCAAATCAAATCAAGTTTTATTTATATAGCACATTTTTAAAACGATTTTTGGTCGAGCCAAAGTGCTGTACATATAATAAAATACCCTACAGTAAAGACACTTTACAGCAAATACAACAGCAGTTTGTGCAGAATATCAGTATGAGAAAACGACACCCTCTGTCCTTTAGACCCTCACATCGTACAAGGAAAAACTTCCGGATGTACTTATATGATTCTGTTTTCTTCAAGTTTGTATCTTCTTGGTCGAATGCACTTATTGTAAGTCGCTTTGGATAAAAGTGTCAGCTAAATGCAATGTAATGTAATATATTTTATTTTACTTCAAGTACCTATGTTTGTATAAATATCTTTATATACACAATGGCTTCATTCTGGTTTAGTATTCATCTTTATTTTACATTATTGCTTGTTATACTATTGTGTGAGCATTTCAATAATTTGTGCTAATGCCATGGACCAATTCCCCCATATGTAACATACCGATTTTAATCAAATGTATAGATACAGTTTAAACAAAAGCCTTCTGTGTTAGTGTGCATCATTCTTTTGTTACAGTGTGTTTCCTGCAGTGTGTGGGTGTGTACAGGTGTGCTCACATGCATTTCTCTGCTGAGAAAATCTGTGTGAAGGAATTTGTTCTACTTAATGAAAAGGTGTGATCACGTATTAATGTGAGACAAACACAGCATATATAATGGCTTGACAAGCTGGCGTTGCTCTTTATGGGCTGTAAGTGGTGTTTCTTTATTTTTTTCAATATTGTAGTGATTTAATATTGACTAATTATTCATTAGATGCATGTAAACTAAGGTGCATATTACACATCTATATGCTTTAGTGTGCATCATTCTTTTGTTAGTGTTTCCTGCAGTGTGTGGGTGTACAGGTGTGCTCACATCACATGCATTTATGTGCATCCACGTCTCTGATCAGTCTGATGTGAGAAAATCTGTGTGCAGGAATGTGTCCTACTTTATAAAAGGGTGTGAATGAGAGAGGAGCACACAGCATATATTATATGTGTGGATTGCCTAGCTGGCGTTAAAGCACGAGAAACTCCACATCCCTTGTCTGTGTGCAAGACAGTCCGTGTGAGTATGAGAGTGTGTGTTTGCGTGCATGTGTGTGTTTGTTTCCAGCTCTCACCAGGTTGGGTGCGTTAACACTGAGAGCTTCCTGCTGCATCCATCTGCCTCAAACTCAACAGCGCCGAGCTGTCACTGCACATTGCGGGTAGGTGATCACGATTAAACAACCTGGGACACCGTTCAACTAACACGAGTGTCACGTTAACGCACTTTGTGCCGAAAAAAAGGGTGGTGGTGGTGGTAGCCCGTTAGCATGCCATGCTAACGTAACTAGTTGTGTCAATTTGAGCTAGCTAGCTAGTAAACCGAGCTAAGTTAGCATTGTAATGGAGCTAGCTCCGATAGCTGCTTTTATGTTTCACGATAGGCACGATGGCGAGGCTCATTTTGCATAAAGAAAATGTGTACATTTCGTGCGGATTTCCGTACGGGTGTCAAGTGGCTAATGTCAACAGCTAACGCTAAGCTAACGGCTAGCTCAGGTTAGTTCTGGTTAGCTTGTCACCGTTAACCTGGAGCTAACGTCGTTGCTCGGAAACATATTTACTGGAGCTGACAGTTTACACTTAATAAACAAAGGGTTATGATTGTCCAGATTCTACTACCTCACCTTTGTGCATCTAACAGACAAATGTATCTTTGGTGTTGCGTTACTGGCCACCCGCTGTGAAGAATGGCCAAATAAACTGACCTGAGGGAACTGTTGGGCTCGCGCACTGCACGTGTTGTCATTTGTCCAGGGCAGGTGTACCAGAGGATGCACGAGACTTGATTGAGGAATTAATTAGCATCTCATTTAGTTGTCTGCTTCAAATACAGCTGTGTGCCTTAGCTCTAACATGGCACAAATCGGTGTACAAAAAGCATGACATGATGATTGTTAGCTTTTAGTATTGTAATCTTTTCTTGTATTATTATATGCATTGTAGTTGTCATTCAAAGTAGGGCTGCCACATCTCAATTAGATGATCTTTCGATTTGTAGTTTTGTGATGCTTTTTTCATGCTGATTGACTGATTTCTAAGGATTCTATGAGCACATCTAATTTGTTGTCCCCTTTAAACACAACCGTGTGACTGGGCTCTAAAAATACATAATGTATCCAATGATGATTGTTAGCTTTATAATTATAATATGATCAAATAAATATGATTATGAGTGTTCTAGTTGGTCTGATAAGCATTTAAAAACCCAAATATGTTCATTTTACTGTCACTCAATGTAGGTCCTCCACTTCTAAATTAGATGGTTTCTATCTGGTCTTAGTCAACTAAGATTTCTTAAGTGAATACGTTATTTTGTATTTCTAAGGAGTGTCAAAGTGTTGCTTTACCATGATCCTTTGTGGAGAAACTCAGGTTTTCAGATCTGTCTTTCGTATCAACTAATCATGAGTGTCAAAGAACATTCATCTGTTTGCAACTCATATATCAATATTCCAATGACTGTAGACTATTCTGCACTGTTTCTATTATATTTTGTTTCTGTTATATTTAATTTTATTTACTTGTACTATTTTATCTGTGTTATTGTGTTGCCTGTGACCTAAGATTTTCATTGTCATAACTACACTTTAGCTATGCACACAAAAAGCCTTGAAACCTTGAAGTCATCTAAGAAATTCTGAAGTCGAGGACACCTATAATTAAAAGCAAAAGAAACCAAATTCTAACATTTTAGAAACTGGAATCAGGAACTGGTTTTGCATTTTTGCTTCATAAATCACTTAAAAGGACGACATTCTTTGAGATGTTTTGATTATATTGATAGATCCTTTATTTCTGAATGTTTAACAGATGCTTAGTGTTTAATCAAAGTCAACTTTATTGTCTATCTTTCAGTTTGTGTGTACAGTCAGAGAGATCGAAATGCCGTTTCCCACAATCCCGAATACAAAATTAATCGTTCTCTTTCTGATTTATCTCAACAGGGTTTTGAAAAAGAAAGGGACGCTGGTGGAAACCCCCCTCTCTCTCAGGACAACACACTTATCTCCTCACTCTCTCAGAGACTCATGACTGTTTGAGGGAAAACGGACCCACTGTGGCCCATGCACTGTACCCGTTTCCCTCCCTGTCCTCCTTATCCCTCAAGCTGTCGCAGAACCCCAGACACCTGCCCCCTCTCCCTCACCCCCACTCCCACTCCCATCCGATCCCCAGCGACTCGCCGCCTCCCGCCATGGTGTCCGGCACAGAGACCGTGCACTACATCCACCTCCACAACTCCAGCCAGTCGGTGCTGGAGGCCCTGAGAACGCAGCGGCGCGAAGGCCTTTTCTGCGACGTCACGGTAAGGATACACGACGCCTCGCTACGAGCACACGCCTGCGTCCTGGCCGCCGGAAGCCCCTTCTTCCAGGACAAACTCCTCCTGGGTCACTCTGAGATCTCCGTGCCCCCTCTGGTGCCCGCGGAAACCGTCAAGCAGCTGGTGGATTTCATGTACAGCGGATCCCTGGTGGTGCTGCAATCCCAGGCGCTCTGCATCCTCACTGCCGCCAGCATCCTGCAGATTAAGACGGTTATTGACGAGTGTACTCAGATTATCTCTCAGAGGAAAGCGGCGGCTACAGCGGCGGCGGCGGCGGCAGCAGCGGCAGCAGGAGGAGGAGGAGGCGGAGGTGGAGGTGGAGGCGGAGGAGGAGGAGGAGGGATGCTCGGAGGAGTTCTCCCTAAACAAGAAGAGCGAGGCGGGGGGAAAGGGAGAGAAAGCGGGGGCGGTGGGAGCTGCTCTGTGGGTGCAAGCGGAGGTGGAGGGTACGCAAACTTCCCCAACTTCATGGCAGAATGTGCAGCTAGTAACATGGGCGGCGGGTTAGGGGTCGCCAATGTTAACGATTCGGGTCAAATGGAGCAAGCTAACACGGTGAGTTTGATGTCTTTGGGCGACTTGGGACCAGGATCCATGTGTGGTGGAAACGACGGAGCAATCCTCATGAAGCAGAACTCCAGCTGCACTCAGGACGTCCGGTACAAGCTGCGGGACCTTTTGGCGCAGACGGCAAACGGAGCGGGCAGCACGGGGAACCTGTCGGCCGGGTGCAGCTCCGGCGTGGGCAGCGTCGACAGCATCGGCAGGGACAGTCTCCGAGGAAACGCCGGCGATCTATCGGACGAGCTGGTGGCGATGGAGCGGTACAGCGAGGAGGAGGAGCACGACGGCAGGGATCGGGGGAGAGAGGGAGACCGAGACAGAGGGCCGAGTCACAGCCGGAAACAGAGGCAACCGCTCAGGCACCAGGTATCAGAATCAATTCAATTAAAATGTATTTATATAGCCCAATATCACAAAACACATTAGTCTCTGAGGGCTTCACAAATCAACAAACATGAATGATTATGTAAAAACAACAAACATATCTGAGAATATAGTAAAAATGACAGGATAAATGTGAAAATACCAACGAATGGGTACAAAACACAATGACACAAATACAGTTAGATTTACAATAATTACAATTCCTTAAAATCAGAATACCTTTTTTAGTCCCACAGAGGGGAATCAGAAACATGTTTATTACCAGGTAGGTTGACACGTACGAGGAATTTGACTTGATGTCATGGTGCATACATAAAAGTAAGTAAGTAACTATTTTAAGAAAACTATAATAACATTAAAAAAAATATGGTAAAATAAAATATAGCAGTATTTACATTGAAATAGAATGGAATAAAATATGTGCAGTAATACAAATAAATAAAAGACAGATTAATGTTAATGAAGAAGCATGCATAAAAAAATATGAAAGAACACGTTAAAGTAAATATATTAAGGTGAGTAGGAGCTGCTGTAACAGTTTAGGTAAGGGGAATAAGGGGAAGGGTTGCCATGGTTACAGCTTTCAGGCACGCAGAGCTGCTTTGCTTTTTCGCTTCTTTTTCCTTTCGCTGCTTTTTTCCCTCTTCTCTCACACCACACACTGACTGCATTGGCGTATATCGCTGAGATGTTCCTGCACTTTGCACAGTTGAAGAGGAGCTCTCGCCTCAACTTCTGCAGTCATTGCCTTGTTGATGTTCTATGGACTTCTGCTTATTCACTGTAGGTCGTTAAACTTATCAGTTCACCGGCTTTTAAAAAGGAGCTCTAACTAACTCCATATGCTGTGATCTTCTACTTTGCATTAAATGGGGTGTTTTTCTTTCTCCTGGTCAGGTGCTGGGAGGAGAAGGCGTGGTGGTGAAAGATGAAGGCGTTCAGGATGGGACCGTCTATTCCATGCAGGACGGGAGAAGAGATGGACAGCAGGAAGGCTCCCAGGAACCCATGGCAGGATTTGGACAGGTGGGTTTAACTCAGAGGTGCCTATGAAAAACGCCAACTGAAAATGTACAGATTACGCAGATTGTTTCAAATATTTTTATTGAGAAAAAGCATTACTCTATGCATTACATTAAAGGTAGGGTAGGTAAGAATGGAGAAACCAGCTCGAGTGCGCTAGAATTTGAAAGTAGGCAGCCGAAAAGAATCTGTCCTTTCCTTCAGACTTCCTTACAGAGCCCCTCCTCCAACACACACGAACGCGCACATGACCAATGAGGGCACGAGATAAGTTTGTGCACAGATGTAAGGCTGACAGTGTTTCTGAAGTGAATTACCTACCCCACCTTTAATGACATACATAGTCATAGTTGGAAAGAACATACAAAATAGTATATATAATACAAATAAATAAATAAACCAGATTATGCAGATTTTAAACCTTCATTTCTACGTTGTGCTGAAAACTCCTACATTTGGCCAAAGAAGGAAACTTTTCAGAAATACCTTGATGTGTAAGATGTGTTTTTTTTATACTCTTTTTATTGTCATTTTTTAAACATTCAGATATAACATACATACAACATACACCCGCATACGTACATACAACATACACCCGCATACATACATACAACATACACCTGCATACCTACATACAACATACACCCGCATACATACAACATACACCCGCATACATACATACAACATACACTCTCATACCTACATACAACATACACCCGCATACATACAACATACACCCGCATACATACATATAACATACACCCGCATACCTACATACAACATACACCCGCATACATACATATAACATACACCTGCATACATACATATAACATACACCCGCATACCTACATACAACATACACCCGCATACATACATACAACATACACTCGCATACCTACATACAACATACACCCGCATACATACATACAACATACACCTGCATACCTACATACAACATACACCCGCATACATATAACATACACCCGCATACCTACATACAACATACACCCGCATACATACATACAACATACACTCGCATACCTACATACAACATACACCCGCATACATACATACAACATACACCTGCATACCTACATACAACATACACCCGCATACATACAACATACACCCGCATACATACATATAACATACACCCGCATACCTACATACAACATACACCCGCATACATACATACAACATACACTCGCATACCTACATACAACATACACCCGCATACATACATACAACATACACCTGCATACATACATACAACATACACCTGCATACATACATACAACATACACTCGCATACGTACATACAACATACACCCGCATACCTACATACAACATACACCCGCATACATACATACATACAACATACACCCGCATACAACATACACCCGCATACAACATACACCCGCATACAACATACACCCGCATACGTACTCAAATGTGTGCAGAATAGTTACTGCACACATAACATACATGTTTCCATGGGTGACAATAATCTCACCTTAATCATGTATGAGGGTTTTCAGTCTGTGGCTGTAAGGATGGTTTTATTGTCTCGTGCTTTTACATTCGTTTTGTTTTGTCCTATCGGTTTTGTCTAAATGTATTTATGCTGCTTTTTTATATATTTATTGATGTACAGAAACTCTGTTGTTTTTAAATGTGCTGTATAAATAAAATGGGATTGCATGTAGCAAGATATCTATGTATATCTCAGCTTACATACCAATTACTTAAAGTGGACCTATCATGCTATATTTGAATAATATAGTGTAGGACCATACCTATATAAGGCATATTTATACTTTTTTTTTTTCAAAATAACAAACAGATCATGCATTTTAGCCATGCCTCATTTTGCTCAATTTGAAAAATGTTAGCTCTGTTTTTGCAAGGGCAGATTCTGTGAGAACAGCACCACCTACAGGCCTGGCATATGTACTACAGCGTCTCCAGCGCTTTCGAACGGCAATGGCCGGGGCTGTCTCCTCCTGATTGGTGGAGTTGGCCCAATAGCCGTAGCGCCACCGTCCTGACGTCAGGACAGTGTTCAAATCTGGATCAGTTTTTATCAGATCCGTTGCAGCCCCTTTTTTAGAGATTTGGGTATGGAGGAAAATAGAGAGGGTTGTGTTTTCTGACACTTGGTGAGTTCCCTGGAACACCGGGGACACATATTCATGTAGAAAAGATGTACAAAAGTGCATTTGGCATGATAGGTCCCCTTTAAATACGAGCACAGAGAGAAGATTAATAAGAATTATAAATTATAATCATAATGTCCTGAGGTGTGGCGTCATTACAATGAGAAACATCAAATCGAAGGGGAAGAAAACATTATTCTCACTATTTCTGTCACAACTCTTGAAGTAAGTAAGAGAGAGAAAACACAGCGGAGCAGATTTATGCCGCAGCCTGCTGCAGACAACACAAGGAACATCTGCCACACAGGACTCAGCTACAGGCCTGTCAGTATGTTCCTCTGAAGTGCTGCAGTCACTCAAGACATGAAATGGAGCAATTTGGGAGGAGGTTAGGGCGTTGTGTTTTTCATGTGAAGGAAAGCATGTGATCATCCATTTACCCAGCACTGCTTGAAATAATCTAATCTTCTGAACATGAGCAGTCTCACTGTTCTGCTCTTTAGATCATTTGACACAGTGTGAAAAGACATCTCATCACAAACCTTTGAAATCTGATTTATCTTAGAGCATTGCTTTTAATTTTGGAAGTTTAAGACAAAGACAAAAACGAGCCTCCGATTGTGGTACATTAGCTATTTTACAAATCATGTTTTGAGCGTATCTTTCTACTAATTTGATCCTTTTCAAATGGCAAGACTATTCATGCCCAATATTGAGAGATGGTTTAATCTCAAAATAACTTATTATGAAAAGAGTTAGAGGTATGATAAAATAAACTGTGAGACATTTAAAGGTCATTTCTACTGATCATAATTCCATTGTTGAGGTCTACTAGAATAGATTAACATTGTTCCATGTTCCAAACTCACATTGGTTTCTCATACAGCATCTCTGTATAGTATGTGTATTCACTCTCTGGCCTAAACGGCTTGTTGGAGCTCCTGCCCCCCCCCTCCTCCCTGTGAGCCCACTGTGCTCTGATTGGTCAGCTCGCCCACTCTGTTCTGATGAGTCCACCACCGTTACAGCGGAACATCAGTGATTATGTGTTACAATGGGCGGCTCGCTGCTGGAGCGGACAGTGTGAGCTGGGTTACTGGTGTCGTTTCCTGGTTGCTGCGTGGGGTCTGCGAGACAGCGACACTTGAGCGTGATGACGTTTAGTAGTTTCCTTTACTCACTCTTTAGCAACCGCCGCCTTTTAAAGGTGGGGTAGGTGAGTTTGGAGAAACCAGCTCGAGATCGCTAGAATTTGAAAATACACAGCCGGAAAAAATCTCCCACTTCCTTACAGAGCCCCTCCTCCAACACACACGAACGCGCACATGACCAATGAGGACACTAGATAAGTTTGTGCACAGATGGAAGGCTGACAGGCAGGTAGGCCATCCAGTTATTTTAGCCGGGCCGGCTCAGATGATTGGTCGTGCTTTTTACAGCGCCACAGCTTCCACAGATGACTTTTTCTTATGGATTTTTTGTCAAAGCACTTAAGATATTCATTGCTATCGGGATGTTAAGAGCATTCCATGGAATATAACAAAAAGTGTATCTCGAGCCGGTTTCTCAAACTTACCTACCCCACCTTTAACTAAAAACTTACATTTCACTTTCTTGTTCTATTTGGGAGTGGATTTTCCAAATAACTAAATAATTATGCATTCTTCTACTGCACAAACACATTACATCTACCCTATATGGTCCATGTGAATTACAATGCCAGCAATCTGTCAGTTAAACTCTTATCACCCTGACAAACAGAGAGTCATGTTGGGACCCTGCTCCCTTCACCTCAGACGAGCTTCACCCATTCTGGTATTTCTTCACACATTATCTCCCCGGCAGCCACACATTAAAGTGTACCTTTGATCCCTGCTGTTTTGACAGAAATGCAGCTCGACTGGTCGGACCGCTCTGTACATGTTGATCTTACCAACGTCACTCATGCATGTGGACGATAGGGGTAAAACATAGGTTGTACATGCAAATACTGAGGGATGTGGTCTGTAGGTATTTGTACAAGAGAGGAGACGCAGTGAAGGACCAACAATATGTCGTTAGGGTTTGTTTCTTTATGCACACATTCATCAAGGGAGACGAGGCAGTTGTGAATCTATGGAGCAGGTAATCGTTCAGTACTTAAAGATACAGTATTTTTTTTATCAACTTTAACAGAAAAATCCTTGATCTGAAGCCGAAAACATGAAATCTATAGAAGCTGTTGTTGTCAGTTTTCCTGAGATATGAGTTGGGTTCTTTAATTATTTATCCTGTGTGTTTTTGTGTGTATTTTCAGAATTTTTACGATGAGCAGGGGGTGTTTTCGGAGAGTTTCTGGCCCCAGAGTGAGCCTCCTCAGGCCATGGCTTTCAACCCTAGAGGAAGGGTCAACAAGCCCCTGACTCCCCCTCCTACCTCTCAGTCCATCAACAACCAGGTCAGTGTGCTCAGCCGCTCATACTGTACTGCAATTACAGAAACACTTAATAATAATAAACGTTTGTAAATTGCAAACGTTTTTTGATGACTTTCAAGGACATTTAATTAATTAGGAACTCTTTTTAATTAAATATCTACATTTTATGGAAGTCTGATATCAGATCATTCTCCAGTATCTTAATATTAACATTAATTATTAAATATGGAGAAAAATCAAGCTCAAGATGTACAAGACAGATCACTTTATCACTACAAATATTACAGAATCCAAGCAGAATGTAACACATAGAAGCTCTAGGGAAACTCAGAACAATGAAACGGGGTGAGTTTTTTTAGATGCAGACCTCTGCCTACTCATTTTGATTGACAGGTGTGTCAACCAATGGAGCCTCTTTCCTTATTTACCCATAATATATATGTATAAACAGATACCCACCTGCAAGTACACCCACATACACACACACACATAAGCAGCTGTCTATGCATACACGTTTACCACACACCGTTATTATACTTTAAATACAACCCAAAAAATACATGATAATGATTATGAAGGAATGCATTATAATAACACATTACTTAATTAAATCATTGAAAAAACGTTGTCAACTTCTAGGTTTATTTTAGTTCTCAAACACCATTTGTTGTGTAGATATGGAATAGAAATACAATGCAATTTCAGATTATCTTTTAAACAAAACAGCACAGCAGAGAGAGAGAACATCGACCCCCGTCTCCTTATATTTGTAGATATTTAAACAAAATAAATACAAAAAAACAAACATGTATACAGTTCATTATCACATTTATTCTGATATCTTTTGAGCAAAACAGCACAGCACAAATCAAAGAATACCGGCCCCCTCCCCTTATATTTGTAAATATCTTAACAAAATAAATACAAACAAGGAAATATAAAAACATGTTCACATTTAATTTTCACATTTATTCTGATTGTGACTATCTTTTGAACAAAACAGAACAGCACAAATCAAAGAATTGTATTGTAGATATCTAAACAAAAGAAAGGACATTTTCACTTTCATTCTGATAACGTAGAGGGATTTCCTCCGGCGCTAACAGTTGACGTTTTCTTCGTCCTCAGCTCCTCTTCCAGTACCCAGTGAGCCAATCGCAGCCATCCCCCTTCTATGTGGGCGGGCCAATGGGTGGGATTGACAGCATGGCGGGGGCGGCGCCAACTCAACAGGCTCCACCTCCTGCGCCAATGACCCCGGCCCCGCCCCCTCCCACCTCCTCGGCAGGCCCCTCCCCTTCCTCCCAGGGATCTGAGACCTCGTTCGACTGCACGCACTGTGGCAAATCTTTACGTTCCAGGAAGAACTACAGCAAGCACATGTTCATCCACTCCGGTAAGACTCCAGAGGAGGGAAGTAGTGGAGTACAGATACTTTGTTACTGTACTTAAGTACATTTTTCAGTACTTTACTCCACTACTCATTTTTCTGACGACTTTTTACTTTGACTTCTTACATTTTGAACACAAATACCTGAACTTTCTACTTCTGAGCTTTTCCAAACAGGCTGGTTCCTTTAGTTTGAATGTGTGTTTGGTGTAGGGATGCCAGCGATTATTCGATTATTCGTTACAGTCTCCATAATCGAATATTATTTTTAAAAATCGATTTTATTAATATATTTTTTTATTAATATTTATGTTTTTCTTTTTTTTCCTGGTTTGGTTTCAACCAAAATATAGACTAATGCTAATAATAGTAATAGTATTAATAATTGTAAATGACCATTGATCACACCACCAGTTTGTTTTACTGTAAACTTGGAGGAAGCCAGCAGCGCAGAGTGCAGACTGCTGCTGCAGCCTGGTACACGCCGACCCCGCCCCGCCCCCTCCGTCATGGAAGGAGGCGGTTTCCTTGAGTTTATGGCAAGCGTGGAACCAGATTACAGGGTCCCGGGCCGTACTCTTATCAACTGTCTCAAAGGTGTCGATAACCACCGACGGGTGGACGGCACTTACAACTGAATCCTATCTTACCATAACCTGCCATTATATCGATAGTGAATGGGAGATGAAGAGTGCGGTTAATTTAGCTGAGGGGCTCCGCAGTGCTCTGTGCCCTCGGAAAGGGTTTTTTCGGCGGCAGGACTAATCCTTAACCGGCTGCGCTCTCGCCTACACCCATACATACATACACATAAAGTAGGCTATTTATTTAAATGATGCTATTATTAATACTGTTCTACCTGAAGAGCCCTTTTGTACCATGTACACGTTCCAGTAAAAGAAAACAACGGAATACCATTTGTCAGTGTTTTTTTTTTCCTCCTCCCGGGAGGGGGGGGGGGGGGGGGTGGTGATTAATCGATTAATATTCGCCAGGGCTGTCCAAACTTCGATTTTGGTCATGGTCAGTTTCTGGCATCCCTAGTTTGGTGGCGTGATCATTATTATTTAGAGTCATTGCGTGCCTATTGATTTGAACACGATCCGTGTATCCATCATTTCCTGGTCTTCTCTAAAGAAGAGGGACCAATGAAAACGTTGTCATGTTGCCGTTGTTCAGCATGGAAACATTCATTAGCTAACAATGACATTATTGTTCTATTAATATAAAGGGAGGTCAGGTACTCTTTAAAACAGCTGCTAGTTATGGGTACTTTTTACTGAAGTACATTTCAAAGTTCTTTACTTTTACTTGAGTAACGAAGTTTAGTCAGTACTTCTACTTTGACCAGAGTATTTTTAAACACAAGTATCTGTACTTCTACTTGAGTAAAGGATGTGTGTACCTTTGCCATCTCTGCACGCCTCATCCTACACCTGGCTTTGTGTTTGATTTATAATAGTATCTTTTATATAAACGATCAATCAATTGACGTGATGCCATGTGTAAAGGGTTGTTTGTCGTGTCAACATCTCCGATAATTTGGTTTAACGACACATTTACTCTCTGTTGTTTTCTGTCAAACTTGTAATCGAGCTGTTCTCATCGCGGATGTACAGTAAACTAGGAGTTTGAGAAAGGGTTGCACGATATCAGAAAAACATGCGATAACACTGTTTAATATTGCGATAACGATATCACTTATCAGCTGAGTAAATGATACCTCTGGCGGTTGGCAAGACTTGCATCGAACCCGTGTTTGTAGAACTTAATCTTTATTGAAACGCAAATACTTCCAAATAACTAACGGACGTTATTTTTACATACCAGTTTTTGTCTGCCTCGTCTCTCCCCCTTTCATTGCATACAAAATATGCTATAAAATATGCTTTAATGTTAACAGGGAATGTGATAAATGCAAATGAGGATCCACTGTTCTCTTTGCACAAAAAAGTGATTTTTACCTCAATTTGATGCATATAAGGGTGTGTTCGTTATACTGGGTCATGTTTCTTACATTTTCTAAAATCGCAAAATATTGCCCTGCCAACAGTGGTACGATATATTGGGATATATTAAATCTTAACCCATGTATCATCATACATATTGTATCGTGACATTGTTACATATGCACAGACCTAATGCAAACGGCATAGACACAGTTTTCTGCTGAGGAAAGTGGAACATTTAGCTACGTAAGCGCAATATTTTTCTCAAATGACCAAAAATAGGCTAAAAGGAGAGTTAATATAAGAGTACATTCATCAGGTGGATTTTAAATGTATATTGACAAAGCTCTGTGAATGCTGGATGTTTGAATACGTGAACAAGTTCATTATAAAAGCATTTATCAAGGCTGTGCGTCTGCCAGCTTGTTGAAGAAAGAAAATCCTGCAGCTTGAATTCGTACTTCCTCTCTAGACGATAAACCTTGAGCTTCTGAAGAGGCAGAGGCAAAGATCTCTGGATGCTGTACAGATATATATATTGCACCATACAGTGGCATTCATTATTGATAACATGGAGGATCCTCTGAAAGTCGAGCTTCACAGCATATACTGTATAGAAAGAACCAACCCTAAACCTGTGAAACACTTCTTATAACATCTGATCTTTTTTTCTAGTAACTCCAATGCTAACAAATGTACTTTGAATTATCTAAAGCAGGGGTCTCCAACCTTTCTTCATCTGAGAGCTACTTTGAAAAAATGAAAGTGGCCAAGAGCTACTTGCATCACATCGCTTACATTTATTCACATAGCCCTCATCAGTTGAATTAAGCTACTTTTGTACACGTGTGAAATTGCAATACCCAAAGCTTATCAAAAATCTTTACTTCACATCAAGGTCCAAGAAAACGACAATTTCTCACATATTATTATGGCCCTCATAGTAGCTGAACATTCACATACATGTCCAAGAGAAAAAGACAATGTTTTCACTTCTTATTATGGCCCACATAGAGAATACATCGCCTTCATCACCACAAGCATCTTATGGCACATGTGTAAAATAAGTGCATTCACTCTTTTGTACAGTTAGTGAGAGACTGGCACTGCATGGAGTCCACCAGAGGACTGCTGGACTCCTAAGTGGGTCCACTTAAGTGGAACCTAAGTGGACCCACTTAGGTTCCACTTAAGTGGACCCACTTAGGTTCACTCAAATAGAGTCATGTAAATGGTCATCAGTCGGTCTTGTTCTGTATTTAGATTTCATGACATTCATGTCAGGAAGGTATGTAGAGCCAAATAAAGCAGACATTTTCAGTGCTGCTTGGTGAATGTTCTTATAGTTTTCTGGGTCTACAAGGCTCCAGAAATGTTGTGAGTTTTGCTGAGACTTAAGCTGAACATTATTTTGAAGATGTATAACCTCCACCTCCATCTCCACAGGATTGACACTGAACAGTTCAGCCATCTTTTTCTTCTTCTTCTTCGTCTTGACATGAAATTATAAACCATAATAAATCAATAGTATAGGTCTAGCCTCCCTATATCTGTGTGTGAAATTGTTCCATCCTCAAAAACAATGCTTCTGCAGTCTAGCTGCAGCTTCTAGCAACGGTCTTCAGCTAAAGAAAAGACACTGAATGTCTTGAATCACCCACACACATCATCACACACAGGACTTAAGTCTGAACACAGCAGACAACAGGAGTATTTACAACAGCATTATAAAAACAAAAATAGTGCATGTGGGTGCACACTTACCTTCTCTGTCTTACTGTTACATAAATCCCATGAATGTATGAGATTAAGTTAGCTTCATATCTCAATCAGTGATTAAGTGAATAATAAAGTTTCTATCGGGTCACTATCAGCCTGTCACTCATTATTTTCAGGGCGGGGTTTGGAGGAACGGAGAGGAGACGGTGATCGCGGAAGCTTTCCTCCTGCCTTCACAAACTTTACACAAGTATTTATCAACTGAACATAGCAAGAGGACGTTCATACTCTGCAATCCAAGACTTGCTTAAATCCACCAAAAACCTGACATGGTGCTAACGCGAGTATTTATAAAACATAAATCCATGTGTGTCAAAGCCGCAGCGACACGGACTGATTCAGGTGCATTTATTGTCGTCGGATTTTTTCTACACAGTCTGAGAACCGCGAGCGGCGAGCTACTCAAAAGCTGCCGACGTGTTGGAGACCCTCGATCTAAAGACATTTGATGGTCTCAAAGCGATGTGCTTTCATGTAGCTGAAACATTGACTACTTGTGTGAAATGTGTAGATATAGGATTTATTAAAAGGGTTCTACTTCGCTCTTTATCTTAGCAATATGGCTATGGTAAATGGCTAATGTTGAGACGATTATGTATCAAATGTATCAAATTGATCAAGACATAATCCGGTAAGAATCTGTGATCCAGTGGCACTGTGACAGGCAACAGATAAAAGGTCGTGTGTGAGAAACAGTGGGCCAGTTTAGTGATTAAATCAGAATAGAAACTTTATTAAAATATATTTTTTTAATGATTTAACCGGGATTACATTTACCCCTTCTATAGAGTTCAAACAGAAACTAATCTGAAGTTATAATAATACGTTTATTTAGTATAGCACCTTTCACAGAAATAGAATTCACAAGTAAGAACAAAAGTTACAATGAAGACCACAGAAACATGAATACAATAACCACATGAGGCAGACATTTAAGGTTAACATAAAAACAAAAGACAGACCACGTGGAGTCCTGAAAGGAACAAACATAAGAACAGAACACACACATCTCAAGTAAAGACAAAAGCCAATGTGAACAGATGGGTCTTCAGTAGTTTTTTTAAAAGCTTCTACAGAGACTGTCTATAGGAAGAGAGTTCCACCGTGTTGGAGCTCCACCTGAAAGGCACGGTCACCTTTAGTTTTTAAACGAGACCGTGGGACAGCCAGTAGTTCCTGGTCTGAAGACCTAAGTGACCTACTGGCGATGTAAGGATGGAGAAGGTCACATATATATTCCGGTGCATTTCCACGCAGGGCTCTATATGTAATAACCAGAACCTTCAAATCAATTCCAAAAGTTCTGACGGCACTTCTTCTGTGTGTATGTGTGTGTGTGTCCTGCAGGTCAGAAACCTCACCAGTGCTCCATCTGCTGGCGCTCCTTCTCTCTGCGCGACTACCTCCTGAAACACATGGTGGTGCACACAGGCGTGCGGGCCTTCCAGTGCTCCATGTGTGGAAAACGCTTCACCCAGAAGAGCTCGCTGAACGTGCACATGCGCACGCACCGAGCCGAGCGCACCTTCCAGTGCAACGTGTGCCAGCGGGCCTTCACCCACCGCACGCTGCTGGAGCGCCACGCCCTGCAGCACGCCCACCCACACCCCCCCCAGGGGAGAGGGGCCGACATGACCTCGCCCCCCAAGCACAGCCCCCCGCCGCTGGGGGGGTCCTCAGGTATGGCTACGGCCGCTGGGATGGTGGGAAACATGGCCAACATGCCCAGCCACGGAGCCTCATCTACCTAAAGGTCTAGTGGGCAGCTAGTGGGAACACGGAGATGTGGAGGAGTTCCCGAAAGTTTGATATGAGAAATGTTTAGTACGGGGTCCCCAGGACGTAGAAACTGCTGGTTGCTAAGGTTCATATGTTGGGCGATTTGCACGATTATTCATAATAATTGATTACATTTCTATAGCGCCTTTCAAGGGACCCAAGGCCGCTTTACAAACAAACAAACAAAAGGGGTGCATAATAAAGTAAAAATTAACTGTGATGGGTTAGGGGTCAAAGGCCATGGTGGCATGATTGGCATAAGTTGCGTTGATTAGCATACGCAGACAATAGCTAAAAAATGGATTGGCTGATTTGGACAATTTTGGTGTGGTATATTGAGGATGTTGAATCTCTACTGACATTTTTAGGTAAAAAAAATGACAGTTTTGAGTCCTGTAATCCCCAAACTTCTTAAAATCAGTTCACCGAGTGTACATAGATGGAGACTTTAACCCTAACCCTTTTTTTAATATTGTCTGCATCTGCTAATTAACACTACTTAATATGCTAATTGTGCAAAATCGCCTAACAAATGCAAGTTAGCATCCGATAGTTTCTTAGTGCTGGGGACCCTTACTATACATTTCTATCATAAACCTTTGGGGTATTCAACATTTTAACGGGTTCACAATCAAACTGAGCTGCCAGATAGACTATAGGGGGAGAATAAGGGGGAGATAGGGAGCCCATTCCTCAAACCGACCATTTTTAGGGTCCTAGTTCTGGTCGGAAAAGCACTTACAGGTTCCCGTCTTTTAAACTTAACGACACTTTCAAACAGGGTTCTTACACACGGCTGGAAAGTAATGAAAATGTCTGAGGTGAATTGCACATAATCCTGGAAACATTTGTAAAAAAAATAAATGTTGTTCCTTCCCCAGGAACCCGTCTTTTAATAGTTGTTTGTAGTCCTTCCCTCGTGTTGTGACATTTGTTGCTGTTATCATACGCTAAAGAGCGACACCGCTAACAATCACACACCTTGATGAACAGCCATCCAAAATCCAGCCAAAATGTTTTTTTAAATGTGTAGGAACCCTGTTTCAAAGACACCAGAGAGTCACCAAAGGTTAGGAATACAGAGAGGGTTTGGAGGTAAGGGATGGGAGGGATGGGTTTACAAAGAGAAGCAAGTTAGGGTAAGGAAGGGTTATTAGGGAGGGGGGTGCAGGGATTTATTCACCCTCAATTCATTTAATTCAGGAGTAAAGTTCAGTGTAAAGTGCATCAAATTAGGGCTGTGCGATTATGGCAAAAATCATAATCACAATTATTTGGGTCAATAATTGATATCACGATTATTAAATACGATTATTCATTGACTTTGAAAACATCCATTTATTGAACTTTTAAATACAAATAATAATTTGAACAGTATCTTTTTATCTGTTGATTACCCTGAACGTATAATTCAACTAAAAAACCAATACTAAAATAAATGATACATAAATAATATCAAAATAATAAATACCAATAAACAAGATCAACAAATATTTTGGAGCGCACTTCAACAAGCTACTAAACATATATAAATATGATAAATACAAATTAATTAGATCAAATATGTTGCACGGTCACAACCTAGCAAAGCAAAATAATCGTTTTTTTCGATTATGTTGTTTTCGTAATTGTGGCAGGCCAAAATCGTAATTGCGATTAAAATACGATTAATTGCACAGCCCTACATCAAATCAAACGTAGATTATATAACTGAGTTGATGTTATGAAGCACTTTGTTTATCCCGACATCTCAGGAGAGGCTGAGGAAAACAACCCAAAAACTTAATTCAAGACATTTTTTGCACAAGAAATCATAATTTCTCTTTTATATTTAAGAGATTTTCTTTTAGAAAAGGTGTCGTATATTTTTTAACACTAGTTTTTGCTACTTTTGTTAGCCAGTATTATCATACATGTAAACCGAAAGACGAGGCTTCCTTCTGGTACTTTTTACAATCCTCACACACACACGCCTTTTTTAAATATTACATTTGAAATGGTTATATATTTAGTTAAACTAGAAGAATTGTTTAAAAGGGAACTTATAAATATGGTTGTTATAGGTTACGCTGGAAAATATAAGCAAAGACCTGCATTTGCTAGAATTTGAAAATGTTTTTACAACGGTTTCACTCCTCCAGGAGTTAAAAGTATGAAACAAAAACAGGTTTGTGTCTCGCTCACACCCGTCTGTGGTTGAATGAGTGACTTATTGTCTGTTTGTGGCTAAAACACAGACATTACACAAATAGAAAAACACCTTAAAAGCCTTATTAATTTAAAATGTTCCCTTTTTTTTTTATACATTAGAGAAAGAAATTCCTGAATTAACTGAATTGAAAGTGAATGAAGCCCGGAGCTATTCAACGCAGGGTGACAAAGGAGGTGATGAATGATTCAATGGAGAGTAGTCAGAGGGAGACTACAGCAGGGAGGAAGAGGAGAAGGAGGAAGAGCAGGCGTGATGCACAGCAGTGTGAATGAATTTCACCATCATCCATCAGACAGCTTTGTAACATTTTCCACAGGCGCCACTGGTCGGCCCAGGATCATATACCTCGAAAAAAAAAACAGGACGGGACACTATTATCTCTTTTGAAATGTTTGGGAAACATTTCAGCATGTTTTACACACACACACACACACACACCTACAATTACCTCGGTGGTCCAAAGACAGGCATTGTGCTTCACATCTTTTAAGCTACATCAGACGAAGAAACAGTGAAAACGAAAAGCTACGACAGATCCGTTTACTTTTTCAAAAGACGTACTAAAGTACTTCTATGTAAAGTTCCTGTACACATCGCTATGACGCTCAGTTTGTTCTTTGTTGCTCATGTGATTCTTTGAGGCAGAAATAGGGCAAAAAAAGATAAAAAACATGTTTAAAGTGAACGAGCCATTCAGAGGAAGTGACTATGACAAATCAATGATTTTTATCAGGATTTTTATTAAGTGTTTGGTTGTGTTTGTCTTCTTGGGCTCTGGTTAATAATAATAATAATGAATGGGAAGTGTTTGTTGCTTAAAAAAACCTATAAAAGCTTTTCTCGCAGCGCTATAAAAAAAAACAACCTTTTTAAAAGTTTTAGTAAAACTAAATTAATCATGAAAATGTACAATCACCCCTACAAAGTTTAGACAAAGTCAAACTTGTGATAATGTTAATTATCACTTTAATATTTATTACAATTTGATCTCTATGCACAATTAAGTTTGCACATCATATGACTTAGACCTAGATGTTGTCGTCCCCCCAAGTATTTGGCTTAAGATTGTTTTTTCCCTTTTCTTTACAGCTTGATCTTAACAAGACCTTAAGTGTCCCTGCTTTTTGCTAATTTCCCTTCATGTTTGTCAGTCGGAGCATTATATGATATTCAGTAGTTTACTTAAGCTTTGTAAGAGCCTTCTAATTAAAATGATTTCTTACGTGGACCTCCCCATCGTGAGCTTTGCGAGTGATGAGATCATTTGACTACAATATCACTTTCATTTTCATTTTAAAAAGAGTGAATCCAGCAAAGGCTTTGATTCAAATTCTTTGTGTCTGGACTTCACTATAAATATTGACATGTAATGTCCCATTTTAAATGTGGTTTAAAAAAACATTTGCTTATTTACGTGGAGCAGGCCTTTCAGCATGTGTTCATTGGCGTCTGAATGCTGCAAGTTAATTTGTTTCGCCAGCAATGCGGGTGATAATAGAGTGGTGCAGTGATGACGTATTACGACGATAGCATCTCCCTGGCTCCTTCGACAAAAACAATGGGATTTTTCCATTGGATTTCGGCATATTGATGAATTCAAGCTCTGTGGCAAACCCACGTTTATGATACTTACATGTTTTGTTCAGCAGGATAATCTCAACACATTTTAACACTTCTTTTGATTTTTACGTAAAAAAAGCTAACTGTAGGCTATAAAGGAACTACACATGACTTCATGTCACCACCGCTAAGCTAAAGGCGGCTAATGTTCAACTCGATTACGTTTAGTCGTCTCATTTAGCACATTTTACAACTTTAAACCCTAATTATTTAAATAAGGGCTATACAAGTGTTTGTGCTGGGTAGTTGATTTAGTTAAAAAAAATCAGCTGATTAATGGACGTTTCTTTCCCAATGTTAGTCAATGGGGAAAAACGTTTTGGGCCCAATTAAATCACGGAGTTGAAGTACCGCTGTTTGGCCACTATGGGAATTTGCTTCGACGTGCGGCGCACTTCCTGGGGCCTTAACAATCACCAGTGCGCTATTTAGTGAGAGATTTTATGTCATAACTGAACGTTAAAATCTACTTGGCTAGCGTTAATCACAGACCTTATTTCAGGCCTCTTACCACAAAAACGTTAAAAACTAAACCGGACGAGGTAACATTTAAATGAGGGCTATTAAAGTATACGTTCTTAGTAGTTTAACTTAAAAATATAATATCCGCTGATCTACAGACATCTGTTTTCCAATGTAAGTCAATGGGACAAAGTATTTTTGGGCCCAATGACGTCACGGACTGACACAGATAGTGTAGTACCACCGTTTGGCCACTAGGAGAACTTGCTAGAACAAACAGGAAAATCTCGTAAACTAGTGTCAACCACAGACCTTATTTCAGGCATCTCACCACCAAAAAACGGTCATAAAAAATGTTCAAGACGAGGGAGCCAGAACCATAAAATGCTGACTTATTTCCGGGTATTAGGACTCATTCCTGCACCACTCTATATATAATTAAAAGAAGCTGGACTGAAACTCCTCCAACTCTCTGTTGGCTATAAGCTATATGTAACATTTTACGCCAAACCTTTGGTGCTTTTTTAGGAAATATTTACCTCATTTGCCAGTGTCCATGCTGTGGTCTGTTTGGTGAATAAGCAGTGTTGACCTGTTTCAGAGGTTTCGGTGCATCTCGTCTGAGGCGGACCCTTGAACAGTACTGTAATATGTGTGCTTTGAAGCCATGTCAGCGCATTGTAACGTACGGTGTTATGCCTTTTTTCTGTTTTATTGGGAGGGAGGTTGATAATTGTTTTTCTACATTAATATTTCTTTAACAGAGGTTAAATATGTCAGAAGAAGAAGAAGAAGAAGAAGAAACTGTCATTTTATAAAAAAAAAAAAATCACTTATCGTAAAACCACATCTTTTATGTATAAAAAGACTAAAAGGCATGATTTTAACTTTTTCTGAGAACTTAGATGTCGTACTCAATGAATTAATTGAATTTTAAAAATGAGTGATTTCAAAGATTTCTTTCTCCAAATAAAAAGTCTTCTATGGCTCAAGGCCAGCTGCGCGTCAGAGTACATTGTTTTCCGTGTGTGTGTGTGTGTGTGTGTGTGTGTGTGTGTGTGTGTGTGTGTGTGTGTGTGTGTGTGTGTGTGTGTGTGTGTGTGTGTGTGTGTGTGTGTGTGTGTGTGTGTGTGTGTGTGTGTGTGTGGTGTGTGTGTGTGTGTGTGTGTGTGTGTGTGTGTGTGTGTGTGTGTGTGTGTGTGTGTGTGTGTGTGTGTGTGTGTGTGTGTGTGTGACTAGGTCAGGTGAGTAAATGCCTCAAATCATCAATATAGTGTACTGCAAGTTTGCTTCATTTGTGTGTCTTGTTTACTAATTTGATCAGCTTTAATTCAATATGCTTATTATATTATACTTGTGGTTGTTTGTGTTAAGCTTCGGTGGAAAAGGAATCCAGATGTATTAATGGTAAAGCTGAAAAACTGTACTGAAAAGTCCTCGTTATGCGACAGAATGGCCGGTCAGAGTTATATACATTTAAAGAGTTTAAGAACATCACTATTAATTGTTAAAGGGGCTCTAATAAGCTCATTTTCAGGTGTATACCAGTATATAGTGTCTCTACTTTAAAGAGTCCTCTCCTGCTGATGTTCAGGTGTATATCAGTATGTAGTGTCTCTACTTTAAAGAGTCCTCTCCTGCTGATGTTCAGGTGTATATCAGTATGTAGTGTCTCTACTTTAAAGAGTCCTCTCCTGCTGATGTTCAGGTGTATATCAGTATGTAGTGTCTCTACTTTAAAGAGTCCTCTCCTGCTGATGTTCAGGTGTATATCAGTATGTAGTGTCTCTACTTTAAAGAGTCCTCTCCTGCTGATGTTCAGGTGTATATCAGTATGTAGTGTCTCTACTTTAAAGAGTCCTCTCCTGCTGATGTTCAGGTGTATATCAGTATGTAGTGTCTCTACTTTAAAGAGTCCTCTCCTGCTGATGTTCAGGTGTATATCAGTATGTAGTGTCTCTACTTTAAAGAGTCCTCTCCTGCTGATGTTCAGGTGTATATCAGTCTGTCTCTTCTTTAAAGAGTCCTCTCCTGCTGATGTTCAGGTGTATATCAGTATGTAGTGTCTCTACTTTAAAGAGTCCTCTCCTGCTGATGTTCAGGTGTATATCAGTATGTAGTGTCTCTACTTTAAAGAGTCCTCTCCTGCTGATCCTCAGGTGTATATCAGTATGTAGTGTCTCTACTTTAAAGAGTCCTCTCCTGCTGATGTTCAGGTGTATATCAGTATGTAGTGTCTCTACTTTAAAGAGTCCTCTCCTGCTGATGTTCAGGTGTATATCAGTACGTAGTGTCTCTACTTTAAAGAGTCCTCTCCTGCTGATGTTCAGGTGTATATCAGTATGTAGTGTCTCTACTTTAAAGAGTCCTCTCCTGCTGATGTTCAGGTGTATATCAGTATGTAGTGTCTCTACTTTAAAGAGTCCTCTCCTGCTGATGTTCAGGTGTATATCAGTCTGTCTCTACTTTAAAGAGTCCTCTCCTGCTGATGTTCAGGTGTATATCAGTATGTAGTGTCTCTACTTTAAAGAGTCCTCTCCTGCTGATGTTCAGGTGTATATCAGTATGTAGTGTCTCTACTTTAAAGAGTCCTCTCCTGCTGATGTTCAGGTGTATATCAGTACGTAGTGTCTCTACTTTAAAGAGTCCTCTCCTGCTGATGTTCAGGTGTATATCAGTATGTAGTATCTCTACTTTAAAGAGTCCTCTCCTGCTGATGTTCAGGTGTATATCAGTATGTAGTGTCTCTACTTTAAAGAGTCCTCTCCTGCTGATGTTCAGGTGTATATCAGTATGTAGTGTCTCTACTTTAAAGAGTCCTCTCCTGCTGATGTTCAGGTGTATATCAGTATGTTGTGTCTCTACTTTAAAGAGTCCTCTCCTGCTGATGTTCAGGTGTATATCAGTATGTAGTGTCTCTAGTTTAAAGAGTCCTCTCCTGCTGATGTTCAGGTGTATATCAGTATGTAGTGTCTCTACTTTAAAGAGTCCTCTCCTGCTGATCCTCAGGTGTATATCAGTATGTAGTGTCTCTACTTTAAAGAGTCCTCTCCTGCTGATGTTCAGGTGTATATCAGTATGTAGTGTCTCTACTTTAAAGAGTCCTCTCCTGCTGATGTTCAGGTGTATATCAGTATGTAGTGTCTCTACTTTAAAGAGTCCTCTCCTGCTGATGTTCAGGTGTATATCAGTATGTAGTGTCTCTACTTTAAAGAGTCCTCTCCTGCTGATGTTCAGGTGTATATCAGTATGTAGTGTCTCTACTTTAAAGAGTCCTCTCCTGCTGATGTTCAGGTGTATATCAGTCTGTCTCTACTTTAAAGAGTCCTCTCCTGCTGATGTTCAGGTGTATATCAGTATGTAGTGCCTCTACTTTAAAGAGTCCTCTCCTGCTGATGTTCAGGTGTATATCAGTATGTAGTGTCTCTACTTTAAAGAGTCCTCTCCTGCTGATGTTCAGGTGTATATCAGTCTGTCTCTACTTTAAAGAGTCCTCTCCTGCTGATGTTCAGGTGTATATCAGTATGTAGTGCCTCTACTTTAAAGAGTCCTCTCCTGCTGATGTTCAGGTGTATATCAGTACAGTATGTAGTGTCTCTACTTTAAAGAGTCCTCTCCTGCTGATGTTCAGGTGTATATCAGTATGTAGTGCCTCTACTTTAAAGAGTCCTCTCCTGCTGATCTTCAGGTGTATATCAGTATGTAGTGCCTCTACTTTAAAGAGTCCTCTCCTGCTGATGTTCAGGTGTATATCAGTATGTAGTGTCTCTACTTTAAAGAGTCCTCTCCTGCTGATGTTCAGGTGTATATCAGTATGTAGTGTCTCTACTTTAAAGAGTCCTCTCCTGCTGATGTTCAGGTGTATATCAGTACAGTATGTAGTGTCTCTACTTTAAAGAGTCCTCTCCTGCTGATGTTCAGGTGTATATCAGTATGTAGTGCCTCTACTTTAAAGAGTCCTCTCCTGCTGATGTTCAGGTGTATATCAGTATGTAGTGTCTCTACTTTAAAGAGTCCTCTCCTGCTGATCCTCAGGTGTATATCAGAAAAATATCTTCTTTTATTCCCCAATTGTTGCTTCAACGCTGTCTGAGTTCCTGCAGCCTTACTGTAGTTTCTTTATCTTAACTCACCTGTCAACAAAACAAAAGTCCTCTTAGTCGTTCCTGTTATCCCTGCCATCAAACTCCCAGTACATGTATCATGAACACAGTGTAAAAGCTGTCGTTTCTTGAAGGTTCATAGATGATCTTTCGGGGGCCTTTGAAGGTCTGGCTGGTCGCAGCTGAACTCTGGCCAGAAGGCATCTGTTACTCAACAACATCTGTTCCTGTTACTCTCTTTCTCCCAGCATGCCGAGGGACACGCAGGCTCTCCCAAGGGTGGCCCTTTTGTGTGCCCCATTGTCAATTCCATCATTGTCTTTTTCGAAGTCTGTTCCCATAATGCCGCGGGGTTATAAACCCCTTCAGAGGCCATTTCTACCGGGCGGATGATTTACAGTTATTTGTGTCTAAAAAACAATCAGCGTCTCTGTGTTGGGGGGAGGCAGGGGGGGGGGGGGGATTAAGAAAGAGAACTGAGGGGAATTTAAAGAGGTAATGGGTAAGACATTTAAATAGGCTGATTTTATAACACATGTTTACTTACAGCTTCGTATGTTTATATAAATATTTATTTAGTTTATTCTAAAGTGGTTACGAATTGCAAATTTCCCGTCAGATAATTAAAGTGTTTGGATTTTAAGTCAAATCAGAATGAAAATACTTGAGTTACCCCAGGGGGGAATTAGGATTTGTGACAGTTGTACCATTAGTAAGACTTTAGGGAAAAAAGTCAGAATTCTTAGATTTTCTGAGTTTTCTTTTTTGATGTTGAGAATTTTGGGGGGATTTTCAGAAATGTCGTCTTTTTTAATTTTTAATTTAATGCTTACTTTAGTCGGAATCAGAAATGTACAAGAAAACTTTACTTTAATGTAAAAAGCTTCCGTTTTTTGTGAGAAAAATCCCCACAACAGTTATTTTTACTGTAAGCAGGAGGGAGGAAAACCCATAGTATTTGAAAACGTCACGAAACCCCTGCCCCCCTGATTTAAATGTCCCCCCTAACTTGTTTCCCCCCTGATTTAAATGTCCCCCCTAACTTGTTTCCCCCCTGATTTAAATGTCCTCCCTAACTTGTTTCCCCCCTGATTTAAATGTCCCCCCTAACTTGTTCCCCCCTGATTTAAATGTCCCCCCTAACTTGTTTCCCCCCTGATTTAAATGTCCCCCCTAACTTGTTTCCCCCCTGATTTAAATGTCCCCCCTAACTTGTTTCCCCCCTGATTTAAATGTCCCCCCTAACTTGTTTCCCCCCTGATTTAAATGTCCCCCCTAACTTGTTTCCCCCCTGATTTAAATGTCCTCCCTAACTTGTTCCCCCCTGATTTAAATGTCCCCCCTAACTTGAGCAGATATGTAAGAGAACTTGACTTCAGTGTAATGAAATGAGTGAGAAAACCCCACTAAAGTTATTTTTGCTCTGAAGGGGAAGGAAGGAAAATGGTCCAACTGTCACTAATCCTATTTTCTTCTAGAAAAAAATGTAGTATTTCATTCTGATTTAATGTTTTCTCTTTTGCTTTTGCAGATATGTACAAGAAAAACTCTACTTACTTTAAAAAGCTTTAGATTTGAGTGAGAAACCCCCCACTAAAGTTATTTTTGCTGTAAACTGGAAGTGTGGAAAACCCACAGAACTGGAAAATGGTACAGCTGTCTGGGATAATTCAAGTATTTTGATTCTGATTTAAAGTGTTTCTCTCGTACTTTAGCAGATATGTACGAGAGAACTTGACTACAGTGTAAAAAGCTTCAGAAATGAGTGAGAAAACCCCCCAGTAAAGTTATTTTTGCTCTAAAGGGGAAGCGTGGAGAACCCAAAGTGTTGGAAAGCTGTCATGAATCCTAATTTCCTCCTGGGATAATTCAAGTATTTTGATTCTGATTTAAAGTGTTTCTCTCGTACTTTAGCAGATGTGTACGAGAGAACTTGACTACAGTGTAAACAGCTTCAGAAATGAGTGAGAAAACCCCCCCAGTAAAGTTATTTTTGCTGTAAACTGGAGAACAGTGACTCCTCACATGGAACATTTACAAAAAGGGAAGAGGAAACTTTAGGGACACTTTGAGGAAGTCCTCACAACAATAATCTCCTGAGCACAGCCACCACACTTCAGAGGTTCCGCCCACTGATCTCCGACCTTGTCAGGTATTGAACATTCAATAAAATGAAGAACACAGAATTACTTAATATAAAACACAGAATTTGTGTGATTATGCAAAATGATTTACAAATAAACCCCACTGCATATTTACAACTAAAGACACTTGAGGTTTAAAAGAAAAAGCTTCAGGTTTTAGTGAGAAAACCCCCTCTAAAGTTATTTTTGCTTTAAACGGGAAGCGTGGAATACCCAAATAACGCAAAAATGGTACAGCTGTCATGAATCCTTCCTTTTCTCTTATAGTTGTGCAGATATGTACAAAACAACGTCAGTTTAAAAAAAAAAAAGCTTCAATTTTTTGTGAGAAAACAAGTTATTTTAGCTGTAAACGGTAAGTGTAGATAAACTAAAGTGTTGGAAAATGGTACAACTGTCATGAATCCTGAGTGTTCTCCTGTACTTGTGCAGATATGTACCAAAAAGCTTCAGTTTTTAGTGAGAAAACCCCCAGTAAAGTTATTTTTTGCTGTAAACAAGAAGTGTAGATAACAAAAAGTGTTGGAAAATGGTACAGCTGTCATGAGTCCTACGTGTTCTATTGTGTAGATATGTACAAAAGACACTTGAGTTTTAAAAGAAAAGCTTCAGATTTGAATGAGAAAACCCCCAAGTGAAGTTATCTTTGCTGTCAACAGGAAGGGAGGATAACCTAAAGTGTTGGAAAATGGTACAGCTGTCATGAGTCCTACGTTTTCTCTCATACTTGTGCAGATATGTACTAAACAACGTCAGTTTTCTTTTTTAAAAGTTTCCATTTTTTGTGAGAAAACAAGTTATTTTAGCTGTAAACAGTAAGTGTAGATAACCTAAAGTGTTGGGAAATGGTACAACTGTCATGAGTCCTTAGTGTTCTCCTGTACTTGTGCAGATATGCACAAAAAAGCTTCAGTTTTTTGTGAGAAAACCCCTAAGTAAAGTTATTTTAGCTGTAAACGGGAAGCGTGGAATACCCAAAGAACTGGAAAATGGTACAGCTGTCATGAATCCTTCCTTTTCTCTTATACTTGTGCGGATATGTACCAAACAACTTCGGTGTTAAAAGAAAAAGTTTCAGGTTTTAGTAAGAAAGACCCCCAGTAAAGTTATTTTTGCTGTAAACGGGGGGCGTTTAAGCAAAGAACAGATTTTAATGAGACAACCCCCCACTAAAGTTATTTTAGCTGTCAACAGGAAGGGAGGAAGACCCAAAGTCCAGGAGGCGTTTCTTCACATTGATCTGACTTTCAGAGCCATGAATTACCTGACTTGTTCTTTAGGCGGAGGAATAGGAGTGGTAAATCTAGCGTAGGGACATTGTTTTTTTATGAATAGGCCCCTCTCCCGTCTCCAGGGAAACACTTTCAACTCCTGGCAGCAGCCAACAGTTTGGGCACAGAAAGGCCCACTATGGGGTCCTCAGGGGAAGACAACAGATGTTCCTGATTAACTTTGCTCACAGACCAGAAGTGTTTTTCACAGTGCTTGCAGATGGATAAAACAAAAGTTGGACACAATTAAAATTTCATGTTTAGCAATATTTATTTGGAAAAATAGTCTTGGCTAATTCCTTCATTCAAAAACGGTAAAGGAGACGGTAACATAACAATTTGTACAGTACAATCCCTCTTAAATAACATTTTCTTTAAAAAAAAGTCCCATTGACCTGAAGTGCCTTTGCAAAATATCATCATTAATAAAAAAAAAGCAACTTAAATAATCATAACAAACATCACAAATATACAATACGAAATAAAAATAACACAAAATCATTAAATTAACTTAAATTAAATCATAATTTTAAACTTTTTTCTTGTTTTTTTCTTTCTTTATTTTACAAAATCTGTATCAAAAAGCAACATTTTATTTATTTAATTAAGACAAAAGTTTTCATGTCCCGAAAAGAAACTGAAAAGAGTTGAACAATACTATGTCATAAATGGTTTTGGAGGGCTTAGGGAAGGAAAACGCACTTCAGTGTACACAGCGATCAAGAATACATTACAGTCTTCACAGTGCAGCGATGGGTGCACAGCCCAAAAACAGCCTCGAGAAGAACAGGCCAGTATGGCCAAACATCCACCGTTTGATGCAGTTCCTACGCTCAGCAACACGTGTGGGTTAGAGAAAAGGCCTGGGTGCAAATGTTGCAAAAACAAAAAAATCGTAGCGTCGCACGTTAGCGCCACGAGACAGTGTCCGTTTATATTTTTTTACTATTTTTACTCCCCGATAAAAGGCAGAACAGAAAGCTAAGTGGCAGTTTACTTTCAACCGTAAACTTTGTATTTATACCCCGCCAGTTCTTATCCCACACGCTGCCTGCGCTTATTTTTTTCCAGTAGAGAACCAGCTCACTCTGAATATCAGTTAAACGTCTCAGTATCAGCAGCAGTCTCAAGGCGGGACACCTCCCCCTAGGGTTTAGAGCAGCATCTGAAGGAGTATTAAAACTCTCCCATAGAGCAAATGAGCAACGGGCAGCCCACTGGTGGCTCGTTACACCTGGAGGGACACGAGAAGACAAAAGAAGCGTTAGGGTTTGTTCGACAGACGACCACAGAGAGACGAGTTTCAACACTGAAATGTATAACAGAGTAAAACATCGGAAACTCACCTCAGTTGCAATTATACATTCGTCCTTTTCCTCTGACATCACAAACACAGATTTGTACTTGGTGTCCGCACATGCAGACATTTCTGGGGCGTTCTTTTCTGATGAATCGCTTTAAGAAAGAAAGACGTGGTTAGTTTTATCGTTCTTATAGCTTCAGTGCTACATTAGCATTAGCATTACATTACATTAAGCGCTTTGAGCACCAGGAAAAGCGCTATATAAATCACATGTATTATTATTATTAGAGACCGTCAGACAGATATTTACCATTTTAATCGTTTGCTGCGTTTCTCCTCGAACTCAAACGAGTCGTGGGATTGGCACTTGTCTTCGCTGGCCGCCTCCAGCATGGCTTCCTTCGCCGCCTGCTCGTAGTTGACCTCCTGTACGAGGTTGTAGTCTGAAGGCTGATGGCGGCTCTTGTAGCTGCTCCTCCCCGGTGGAGACCCCTCGTCAGGATCGCTGCTGCAGAAGTCCATCTTCTTGTTGATGTTTTTAACTCCCGGCGTCGGCATCATGCTGACCGCCAGATCTCTGTCACCTCGATGACAGTTGTTGGTCAGGTTGTTTATTGTCTCTACCTCACCAACTGTTTCTATTTGACCGCCCCGCTGGACTTTCGATCGGAAAAATCCAACAAGAACGGCGCATCCCGCCAGCAGAAGAAGAACCAAAGCCACGCCGGACCCAACGGCCATCCAGGGAATGTCGGACCCTCGGATCGCTGCGTGTTCTGGGAGCAGGAACTGGCAGTTTCTTCCTCCGTATCCGGGAACGCACGCGCACACGTAGCGGTTGTTCCTCTCGTGGCACGTGGCTCCGTTGTGGCACGGGTTGTGTTCACAGCGGCTGATTGGAGAGCTGCAGTTTCGCCCAGTGATCCCCGGCGGGCAGGAGCAGATGTATCCGTCGAGGCCTTCCTGACACGTGGCGCCGTTTCGGCACGGGTACATCGAGCACTCGTCCCCCGTGTGGTCGCAGTTCATGCCCGTGAAACCCTCGGGACACTGACACAGGTACGAGTTGACCAGATCCACACAGCGAGCACCTGTAGGCAGAATCAGACATGTTTAGTGTCAGAAAAATAACACTCGTCACCGGCTTGAGCTTCAATCTCAGGATCCATGTATTTGTGATCCTCTCCAGAATGGAAGTAGTCATCACATACAGAGCATCAACTAGTTCCTGAACAGTGTCCTTCACATGCTGATATCCAAGAGAGGGAGTTACACAGTCCCAAGATGGAGGAATAGAAAGCAGTATTCAATGTTTACTTCAGATTAGCTCCACGTCAGAAATCATGCTTGTCATATGTCTATCTCCATAGAGGCTGAATCATCATGTTAATCACATAGCTATCATATGCCTCAAACAGTCCTGATGCTCTTCTAGGTAATCATACATCCTGTCATGTACACAGCTACAGTTAGGATACCTTTGTTAGCATGTGTGCTCTCATATTGGAAGAGGACATTCACTATTTTCCCAACATTTAATAATGCTGGAGTAACATCTGATGGAGTAAGCACTCCTTTGTGCACCAGGCAATCCTCAAATTAAATACAGAGTTAAATCCCTAGTCGAATGTACGTTAGAGGTTCTTCAGTGTTTGAGATGTTATGTTTGCTCCCTTGTATCTTGTCTTAAATATTTGACTTTGTTGATGAACTCGATCTGACAATACATTATTATCGTACCGTATCGTATCTTATTACACGGCTATACACGATATTTCAGAGGTTGTTAATAGTTGATAAGCAAAATAACGACCGTTGCTAAGTAGGATCAAGGGTGAGAAAGGGAAAGAGGTTAAAAGACAGAGCGCTGGACGTCAGATAAATCAACAGAAGAAGACAGCGGAGAGATCTTAATCAGCCTCCCTTAAAGGTCCCCTATTATACTGTTCTTCATCAGTATATTACAGGTCTCAGATATATACAAAACATGTCTCTGAAGTGTTTGAAACACCAAACAGATCATTGCAGCATCCCATAATCCCCTCTGTTTCAGCCCTGTTTCCAAAGTGCTGATTCTCTGTGTGTTACTTTAGATGAAAATAAGGAGCCCCTCCCCACGCCCCTCTGAGAGACATTTGGTTACAAAGAACTCAATGGTGCTCTAGGAGGAGATTCAGGTGATAAGGTGGGGGGGTGTTACCTTGGTTGGTGATTGGCTAATGGTTACACAAGCCAACACATCGTTATGACATCATAAAGTGGCCAAAATCTGATCAGCTCATTTTCAGACAGGTTTTTATAAAAATGGATCAGGATTCAGAGTCTCTTTCCACAGAGGGGACACATGTAGATGTAGAAGAGACATGAAGAAGAGGGGACACATGTTGATGTAGAAGAGACATGAAGAAGAGGGGACACATGTTGATGAAGAAGAGACATGAAGAAGAGGGGACACATGTAGATGTAGAAGAGACATGAAGAAGAGGGGACACATGTAGATGTAGAAGAGACATGAAGAAGAGGGGACACATGTTGATGAAGAAGAGACATGAAGAAGAGGGGACACATGTAGATGTAGAAGAGACATGAAGAAGAGGGGACACATGTTGATGAAGAAGAGACATGAAGAAGAGGGGACACATGTAGATGTAGAAGAGACATGAAGAAGAGGGGACACATGTTGATGTAGAAGAGACATGAAGAAGAGGGGACACATGTTGATGTAGAAGAGACATGAAGAAGAGGGGACACATGTTGATGAAGAAGAGACATGAAGAAGAGGGGACACATGTTGATGTAGAAGAGACATGAAGAAGAGGGGACACATGTTGATGTAGAAGAGACATGAAGAAGAGGGGACACATGTTGATGTAGAAGAGACATGAAGAAGAGGGGACACATGTTGATGTAGAAGAGACATGAAGAAGAGGGGACACATGTTGATGTAGAAGAGACATGAAGAAGAGGGGACACATGTTGATGTAGAAGAAACATGAAGAAGAGGGGACACATGTTGATGTAGAAGAGACATGAAGAAGAGGGGACACATGCTGATGTAGAAGAGACATGAAGAAGAGGGGACACATGTTGATGTAGAAGAGACATGAAGAAGAGGGGACACATGTTGATGTAGAAGAGACATGAAGAAGAGGGGACACATGTTGATGAAGAAGAGACATGAAGAAGAGGGGACACATGTTGATGAAGAAGAGACATGAAGAAGAGGGGACACATGTTGATGAAGAAGAAACATGAAGAAGAGGGGACACATGTTGATGAAGAAGAGACATGAAGAAGAGGGGACACATGTTGATGTAGAAGAGACATGAAGAAGAGGGGACACATGTTGATGTAGAAGAGACATGAAGAAGAGGGGACACATGGTGATGTAGAAGAGACATGAAGAAGAGGGGACACATGTTGATGTAGAAGAGACATGAAGAAGAGGGGACACATGGTGATGTAGTGTATCGTATCGAACAGATTGCATGAGATAACCCTCCCTCCTGGACCAGTCTCTCTTACCGTTGGAGCAGGGCGTGGAGGAGCAGTGGTCGATCTTCTTCTCGCAGGTGAACCCGGCGTACCCTGTGGGGCACTGGCAGAAGTATCCTCCGTCTGGGTTGTCGGCACAGCGGCCGTCGTTGGAGCACGGCCCGTCGGCACACGTCATGGCACTCAGCTCACAGTTTTTGCCATAAAAACCGTGAGGGCAAGTGCAGGTATACGTGTTTTCCAAATCCTGCGAGGGGAAGAAATAGAAACAGGTTCGACATCAAGGTCTGTCTTTGGCAGCTGCTGAATCTTTTTGGATCTCAACATCTGTGAGATTCCCATTAGGTGAAGTTGAAACTAATGCTTTCAACTAACCTAATTACAGTTTTGTGAAATCTGTTGACATAATACATTTCATTAAAGTCAACGTTTCAGTTAACTACTTTTACTCTGGGTACTTAAAGTATGTTATGATGCTAATCCTTTTAAACCTAAGAACACATTTCAATACAGGACTTTTAATTGTAACTGAGTATTTTTACACTGTGGTATTGCTACTTTTACTTATAATCTGAACACTTCTTCCACCTACTGAGCCCCAGCTTGCACGATGTCTCTATCCTCCCTACTAAATTCTTTTTTTTAAAAAAGAAGACCAAACACTTACGGCACAGCTTCCTCCGTTGCGACAGGGGTTTCCGGCACATTCGTTGACCTGCATCTCACAGCTGGACCCAGTGAAGCCCGGTCTGCAGGAACAGGTGTAGCTTCCCTGACCCGTGTTGCTACAAGTGGCTCCATTCATGCAGGGCCTGTGGTGGGTGCAGTAGTTGAGATCTGGAGAGACACATGTGGATTAGCCACAGCTCAACACATGGCAGAACAACAGCAGCAGCAGCAGCGACAGAATGTGTTTTGTCCTCCGGCACACTTGACTCTTTCTCTTCTTCCAGTGGTTTTTTGTTTCCTTTTGAGCCCTCCCTGCTGTTCCTGCTGTTCACACCGAGACAACTGCTGCTCTGTTGTGGTTTCTGCACCACAGTGGTGAGACTGCTATGTTGCTATTTTGATCCTCTTCAATTTCTTTTTGTCTTTACGAGACTTTGAAATGTTGCTAAACAGTCCTTGGCCGGAGAGGAAAGATCCTGAGCAGAGCTACCCTAGATAAACTCGGCATATAAATCCCTTTTTGGCACTTTATATTCCTAGACACTCTCTTCCAAATAAGCATTGCTTACACTCTGACACAGATGTGGTGATTTGTCGAGGTTTCTAGGGAAGAGTTGGGCGACATTTGGTTTCAACGTCAGTTTCTTTTTTGGACATATAGTTTCTGTTTAATCAGCTTTTCAATGAACGATCTTCCAAATGTAGTTAGGGTCTCTTTGTTTATATGTCCATTGAAATGCTGTTGATGTAGGCGATGACATACAGCAAAGATCCTGAGCTGAACTAGAAAACTCTGCATCCATACACTTTTCTGTGACTCTCTTCACATTAAGCATGGCTTAGGTTATTGACAATTGATATAAACAAAGACACAGATGTGTCGATTTGCGAGATTTGGAGGAGGAATTTTGGCTAAAGTTGGTTTAAAAGTCACTTTTTTTGGACTTATCTGTTTATCCGTTTAAACCGCTTTTCAATCCCCATTCTTCCAAACGGTCTTTTTCTTGTTTACAAGAAAATGCTGATGATTTCAGACTTTTATGTAACCTTAACTTTCTAACCTAACACTTTTTGATCAACAAATTCCCCAATTGATATAAATCTAGACACAGATGTAGTGGATTGGCGAAGATTTAGTTTGGACATATAACGGTTTAAACAACTTTTCAATCTGCATTCTTCCAAATGTAGTTAGGGAATGCTCTTATTTATACATCCATCAAAATGCTGATGATTAAAGACTTTCAGGTAACCACAACTTTCACTTTTTAACCCAACTTTTTCATCAGCAAATCACCTATCAGTGCTCTCTGCTTCCTTTCCTTTCTAGCCTCACTCCTCACTCCTCACTCCCCCCCACACTCTCATCTCATCCTCACCTTGGTTGCAGAAGAGCCCCCCCCAGCCCTCCTGACAGTTGCACTGCCACGGCTGCTGGCAGGTCCCATGGAGGCAGCCCGGATAGCGGATGCACTCGTCGCAGTAGCGGCCTTTGAATCCCACTCTGCACCTGTTGTTGTCCAATTAGGAGGGAAACACCGGTCAGAACACTCACATTACTTCATGTGTCCCACTAATTCATTAATGCCCCAGTGAACAGGAGAAAAAACGTACTTGCACTCTCCGGGTTTCTCACAGAAGCCGTGCTCTTCATCGCAGCCTGGCAGGCAGATTGCTGTGGAAGAGAAAGAGAGAAGCTGTTAGGATATTTGTTTGCTTTTTATATAAATCTCAAGAAAGTCATTAAAAATCAAGGACAGGGAGGTGCTCTGAAACAACTGTAACGCTGACATATATATATTTGCTATCAACTAACCTAATACAGTTTTGTGAAATCTATTGACACAATACTTTTAAAGTCACCGTTTCAGGTTGTTCAGTGTAAACCCATTAGCTGATACCTTAAACTCCTTATCACCGTGGAAGAATGTTCTGCTTAACATAGTGCTGAGACAAAGGAGGGAGTGTGTGAACGTGTGTGTGCCACTGAGTCTACACACTCACACACACAGACCCCGTCAACCCACCCCACCACCCTCTTTTTTTTTTTTCTTCTTCTTCGCTGCGGGTCAAAACTCTTTTATTCATTCTGTGCACACACACACACACACACACACACACACACTCACACACTCCCCTTAATGTCTCGGATTGGGGCAGATAAGAGTGGACAGCTGGCGAGTGTGTTGCCAGTGCGCGACAGCTGCTCCATTGTCTCCTCTCTGCCGGCAGCTGCCCACTTCAAACAATACCTCCCCCGCCTCAGCCAATCAGCGCCCGGCCCACTCCCACAGTAACCAATCGGAAGGGAGCATGTACATTTATGGCACGCGTGAGATTATTCCCCAAAACTTTCCTTAGAATAAATCAAGTGGTCGTGTGTGTGTGTGAGGGAGGAGGAGGGGGTGCGCGTGGTGTTTACGCACAAGTTGCCTTCTAACGGCACTCAGAGGATCTGATTACAGACCCAACGTAGAAATTAACTTTTTATACGTTTTCCACAAAGAAAGATACTTAACTTGTATTAAGTTTAAAGTAATGGTGTTTTAACCCAAAATATCCTCTGTATCCATTGTGTGTGTATTTGGTTTAAAATATATGTTAAGATCCAGCTTCTCACACACCTCACATATGCTCCTAATAATATTACAGAAATAGAAACAATAAATGAACTTTGTAAATGTTCTTACAACCAAAGTGCATTACGTTTACTCTCTTTATAACCAGTTTAAAAAACACTACTGGGTGTTTTATCTCACAAAATATCATCTGCATCCTTTTTTTTGGTGTGTGTTTTAAAAGAGATGTTGTCTCCATCACCACACACACACACACACACACACACACACACACACACATGCACATGCTCCCAATACAATATCAGAGTTACTCACGTTCAGTGCAGTAGTGTCCCTTCCACCCGGAGTCGCACACTATCTCCCCCCGCTCTCCACAGGTGAAGTGGCCGAAAGCATCGTCTCTGGGCCGGCAGAAAACCGAGCACCCGTCCCCGTAGTAGTGCTCATCACACACGAACCGGTACGAGTACTTGAGCTCCGTCTTGCCTACAGTGTGCAGATCCTGGGACCATACCTCTCCCACAGTCAGGTGCCTCTGAGTGGTCATGGTGCTGATAACGCGGTCTGGAATATCTAAAATGCACATGTGGATGCAGAAAGTGAGGATTAAGGGATAAAAATGGTTTGAATGTGGTAAAAATGTTAGTGTAGTGGTGTTTTTTTCCTACCTGTCATGAGGTCGTCTTTGGAGTCGGTGTGTAATGCCTCAATGATCAGCGAGAAGGTCCCCTGGGAACACAAATGGCTTCATGAGACAGGTGGCCAGCGGAGATAACATCAGGAAGAACGCCCGAGGCGATTGTGCCTTATACACTCACTGAATGCAAACTGCGTATAACCTGATCCGCTGAAACTAAATACCTGGACAACTTTCAGCCCTTAAAGTGGTTGTCAGACAAAGTGCTGAGGCGCGTTTTTACGCACGGATTTACCCCCAAAAATGGCGCGATTTCGCTACCTTCACTTCTACTGTATCTGACATGAATGGGTGTACTTACAGGCCACGTGAAGCCGAAGTTAATCCTGACGGGGTTTGAGAACGAGCTCTCCGGGATGACATCGGGGACCTGGAAGGAGTTGGAGCCCAGAACAGGCGTCACAGCGCCGCCGTATGTGCACGGAGGCTCGGGGGATGCGTTGGGTTGGTAGTGCTTGAGACAAATCCTGAAGAAGGTTTTACAATCGCACTGCTGCTGGAAGGACGACATCAGGCCTCCTTTACAGCAGTTTTTGTTGCCCTGTATTCCCTTCTTGTTTAGGAACTCCTGCAACTTCAGCTCAAAAACTCCCGAACATAACCCCTGTGGAGGAAAGTTATTTTCATTAACTAAACACACACAGTACCGCCAGCGTGTGTGTGTGTTGTGGTGGGAGGGGAAGGGAAGGGGGGTTCATTGATTGTGAAATAGAGAATGTGTGTCTCACCTGGCACAGCATCATGGACATGACGGTGAGAGTCAGCAGGCTGACGCGCCGCATTTTAAATAAATACATAATAAATAATAAATAAATAAAATAAAAAGTCTCGGGGCTCGGCTTGTCCTCAGGGTGCCTGCTCCTCTTCAGTCCCTCTGAGGAAGATGCATTGAGCACGTTTCTGTCGCCTCAATGGGGTTTTCTCTCCCCTCCACTCTCATTCATGTCCCGAGGAACAAAAAGGATAAATCCCAAACCTTGAAAAAGCGAAAAATAGAAAAAAGCCACAAAACAAGATGTGTGTGCGTCAGAGAAGTCCTCCAGTTCCGTTATAATCCAGTGCGTAAAGAGGGGGGAAAGATGGGTTCCTTGTTTTTGTTTTCTTAAGAAAGTGGCTAAAGGAAGTAGCTTTGTTTGTGTCTAACCCAAGGACAGATTTGTCACTGGTCCAACATAATTCCTTCTCCCCCCTAATGTCTTTCCTCACTGTGAACTGTGCGTCTGTCTCCAGCCAAGGCCGCCTGCAGCCTGTTATATACGGCCTGACACATGCTATGCTAATAACATGCAAATAGTCACCCCTCCTCCTCCTGCGCGACTTCACCTCCCAATCTGGCCCGGCTCTCCACAATGGGGTCCCATGCAAGTAGCCCCCTTATTACCCCTGCAGCAGCAACGCGTTAATATCTCAGCCCAAAATGGAGACGTGTGAAAGTATTTTCGATATAATAAGAGTGAACATACAAAAAAAGGATCTGAGTGACTCCTACAGGCGGAGGAGAAGAATATCAGATAACCTGTTGAGGAGAAAAGATGAATGAAAGTGTCTACCTTTTATAACATATTGCAGGTTTAAGAGGTGGTCATGCTAGCATTAACAAGGCTAGGAGGAAATATGATTGACTTTGTATTACTTTTGTAATTGTTTTACAGATCATTAAGTCGTTTTCTTTACAATAAATGCCCAAAGTGTTTCAATTGAATCTGGAAAACGTTATCTCAGATGTTAATAGATCATAGTTTATTTTGAAATAAATGAAAATGTATATGTATCTCTTTTCTTTACACTAAAGTCTGAACAAGTTACATCAGGAACATGTTATCTGAGATTCAAAGAGTCCCACTGAACCCAAATGTAAAGAGCCACACACGCCAGGTTTCCTTTGACAGGAAGTTAATGGCGTGTGGTTGAATTGTTCCCTCCAGCTGTTGCCTCGCTGGACAATCCCCTTTGTTTTTAGGCGTCTTTACATGTTTTGGGTAAAATGCCAAAAACAAACCCCCTAAAAAGCAGCTTGAAGTTGATTCATAAGGAAAAAAAGGAGAACAAAAATGTTTTTGGTGAAACCCTGACTCAGTTAATTGTTTACACCCCTCCTCCACCTCCCCCTCTTCCTCCCTCTTTCATTACACTCCCCTCTGAATTTTGGCTATTTCTGGTTGTGGGAAGAATTCAGAAAGACTAAAGAAAGCATTCCTTGGCAGAGCTGCGCGGTGAGGTAAACGACTTTGAGGGGCTGGACGTTTCCATTTTGCTCCCTTTCTCCTCACTAACATTTTTTTTTTAACCGCGTGTGTGCATGCAAGTGCATTGATGTGTGTGTGTGTGCAAAAGGGCGCGCGCACCGGCTCGCGTGGCCAACATGAGGGGGAACTTTTGTTATTGTGTGTGTGTGTGTGTGTGTGGTGTGTGTGTATGTGTGTGTGTGTGTGTGTGTGTGTGTGTGTGTGTGTGTGTGTGTATGTGTGTGTGTGTGTGTGTGTGTGTGTGTGTGTGTGTGTGTGTGTGTGTGTGTGTGTGTGTGTGTGTGTGTGTGTGTGTTGGAGGAATAAGTTTGCTCTCCCCCCCCTCAGCTGTATGGTAATTCAGCCAGCACCTGCTCTCCCCTCAATAACAGCGGGAGCGCGCCTCCCTTAGCAGAGTGCGCGTCCACATGTCCCATACACAATACACTCTCCCCTTCCCTCCACACACACACACACACACACACACACACACACACACACACACACACACACACACACACACACACACACACACACACACACACACACACTTCCATTCACATCAAACAAACATAACCTGACAAATATCGCATATATTTTCCCCTAATTTTGTCTTTTAATATTGACCAAATGTCGAAAAAAATACATAATTTAAGTCGTGTGTGTGTGTGTGTGTGTGTGTGTGTGTGTGTGTGCGCGTGTGCGTCTGTGTGATAGGGAGCAGGATGGGAGTTGTTTCTTAATTAGGTCCTTCATTAGAAGTGGGATTTTTAATGGGGCTGCCGTGCACGTACATTGCGTCACTTTGCTCAGATATGACGTCACGGATATGTTTCTCCGGTTACCTGATGCTGGGACAATCAACCCCCCCCCCATGCCCCCCATCCCACCACCAAACAAATGAGACACGCTTTCCCCTTCTCATCCAAATTACCTTCACTTCTCCTGATGTGTCCTATAGTTAATTATTACCTCCAATCAATGGCAGATACAACCAGACAAAGTCCTCCTCCTCTAATAAACCTATCCATCTGGGGAAATGTATCAAGCCAAACGCCAGCTGATCCGTGACCATCGCGATTTAAGGGACAAAAACAAAATCAATGTTTATTTTCACTCAGAGAAAGCAAACGTTTCTGTATAGTCTTTAAAGGAGAGAGACTGAACTGTTTTACAGCTACAATTAAGAACAACTCTCAGTTTGGAGCCACTGAACCTTTTAGATGACTTTTAATACACAGAAAGTCTAACCATGAAGAGCTGCAGGCTTATATATTTGAACTATAAGCCGAAAATTAACATGGCAAGTCTGTAAACTGTAAGGCACAAGGGAAGGAAACCTAAGCCATCTTCTCTTCAAATGAACCGAACATCAGTCCTTTGCCAGGTTTGAAATGCCTCATAGATGCATTATCAATACCCATCAGTTTTGGTCACACTCTGAACCTTCAGTTACTTCAAATACACCGAAAGTGAAACCAATAAGAGCTGCAAGCTTACCCTCCAATATAATCGATGTTTGTATGGATAATTTACTTAACTATAGGCTCAAATCTGGGTATGACATGACCAGAAATGGAGTGAACAACTTGAACCAAATTGAAATGCTCCTAAAATATTCTGAACATTTATCATTTTTGGCAGGTTTGATATGACTCATTATGGCAATCAATTACCATTAGCCTTAACAGGCCGTTTGTGTGCACAGATAACGAGTTTGAAATAAAATGCATCTCAATGTAAACATTACTGAAAATCAGTTATACTAGAGTCAGAACTGTAAGCAATCTGAGATAAACTGGGAATGAACCTCAACCAGGAGAGTAGAAACTCTGACACATTCGTCCCTACAGTATATTGTTTCTGTGCCCCTTCCCCTGGCTGAGCTCTGACTGTTTAACTAAAGCGCTACTGTAGGGGCTGCTGTAGTTTAACTCCTGCCCACCAGTAGCTGCGCCAAACAAAAAAGGGTGACTCGGGGTCTGACTATTCATCCATTCTCTGCGCTTTAATTTCCATTGATTGTGAATGCAGGAGGGGGGGGAGAAAGGGGGTCTTCAGTGAAGGACCACGACACGCCTTCAGACGCGGACAGACCCTTACAAGCCATCTGCCACTAACCCCCCCCCCCCCCCCCCCTGCACATCCAGAAAACGACGTTTATTTCCCTTCTCCCCTCCCTCCCTCCTCCGGCTGAATCACGTCTCTATGTCCGCCGGTCTACCCTCCACTGGAAGCATGTTAAAGGACCTGTAACGGTATGGGCCCTCCGGTGCCATATGGCGAGGGGGAAGCCAGGAGGGTCCCCGAAGAGGAGACACCACATGGTCACTCGTGGGAACGTAAACACGGCGCGCATCACACGATATCGATCATAAGAAGCGCAATTTGGGAGGGGGAGTGTGGCGGAGGGGTGAGGAGGGGGGGGGGGGGGGGGGGGGTGATAATATGTGAGGATCAATTGATTTTTTTAACACTGATACCTCAGCAGAAATATTGACGCATCTCAACGCGCAGTGAAAGCTTCCAATCTGGGTGGAGTTCAGGAGTGTGCCAGGGTTGGAGGTTCAACTCCCTGATGGATGCAGGAGGAGCAAGGCAGGAGAGACACACTGCCGGGAGGAGGGGGGGGGGGGGGGGCAGGAGAGGAGGGAGGGGAGGGACGGGTGTCGTGAGGCCACTCGTGCTAAACAGTAGTCTATAATAAGCTAGAAGGAAATGGAAGGTTTTGAATCAGCACTTTCTCAGGAGATGGTTTTACGCACGCCTCCCCGAGTTAATGATGATTACGCACCAAATCAGACTGTACAAGCACCGTAGACCACCGCGCGCACCAACACACACCCCGACACACTTCTTTTGTACCGTATACTATTTAACAATAGCTAATACTGGCTGCTACTTTTTCGCACTCCATTATACTGTGACAAAATATACATATTTTTTACGTTTCACATTTAAAAAAATTACTTATCTTGTGTACTTTGGATTATTTGTATTTTTCTTTATCTATATTAATGTAATCTATATTAAATCTAGTATCTATGAATGTCATATAGATTTCCCCTGTGGGACGAATAAAGGATTTCTGTTTCTGAATGAAAGTCGTTAACGTGATAAAAACTTCCTGTAATAATCAAATGAAAACATATTCAATAATTCCCTTTAGTAAGTTTACATATCGCTTATTATCGTGAACTCCCTTTTAATGTGTGTTTTTAGGATAAATGCCATCATGTTGCGTGTTTTGGAGACGCCATGATTCCGGACCTGCTCTGTCTCCGCGGGTTTTACCTGCTGTAACGCAGGGATCAACAGGCCTTTGTGTCCAGATCAGATTACTGCGGCCAGCTGCTGGCAGAGGGGGCCACAGGCCACAGATCCGCGGCTCCCCAGGGCTCTTTGGGGCTCCTCCCGGCTCCCCACGGCTTCCCACGGCTCCTCCTCGGCTCCCGGTCCGGGCTGCTGCCTCATTAGCATACGGTGCTGTTACTGGAGCCGTGCTGAGCTTAAGTTTATGGGAAGAGTGCCGCAGTAATTACGTGGGGGGCCCAGAGACGCGACTGCAAGTGTGTGAGTGTGTGCGTTATAAGTGTGTGTGGGTATAGGGAGGGGCTGGGTGTGTGTGTGTGTGTGTGTGTGTGTGTGTGTGTGTGTGTGTGTGTGTGTTGTGTTGTGTGTGTGTTGTGTGTGTGTGTGTGTGTTGTGTGTGTGTGTGTGTGTGTGTGTGTGTGTGTGTGTGTGTGTGTGTGTGTGTGGACACTAGGGGCCTAAGGGGGAGGTAAAGAGAGAGAGAGCTGTACGTGGCCAGTCGCGTGCCAATGTTTATGAAAACACATCTGCCACCAGTGGTGTAAAGTAACCAAGTACAATTACTCAATTACTGTACTTAAGTACACACTTTGAGGTACTTTATAAGTATTATTATGTTATGCTACTTTGTACTTCTACCCCACTACAGTTCAGAGGTAAATGGTGTACTTTTCCTCCACTACATGTATTTAATACCTTTAGTTACTTTACAGATGTGGATGAATGATGTGAAATCTAATCAAGTGTTAAATCAGACTTTAGCTCCACCTGGAGTAAATCCACAAGCTACCCTGCAGTATACAAAGTCATTCAAACTAGCTGCACCTTTACCAGCTTTGAGAACACTTTCATGATCAATCATTATAAAACACATCATATATATTATTCTGAAATGGACCAATCTGCACAATGACTACTTTTACTGTCGCTACTTTCACTATATTTTGATGAGAATACTTTTCTACTTTTACTTGAGGAACATTTTGAATGCAGGACTTTTACTGAAACAGAGTATTCCTACACTCTGGTACTTCTACTTTTACTTAAGTACACGATCTGAGTACTTCTCCCACCTCTACCAGTGTTAATGAAAACACATCTGCTGCACCACAGCATCTGTGGGTCCCTATGAATAAAATCAATACTGCACTCAACACGTTTACCCACACAAATACTCAGTTAGTGTGGAGGAGAGATCAAGCTGCCGAAGTGATGAGGAGCTAAAGGGTTAAACAAACATCAACACACACTTCATAAATGGGGTGTTAATTAGGTTATTATGGGATAAAAAAACGATATAAAAATACGTGTGTATGGATTCATGTCCCTGTAGGAGAGAGTAGGAATACTCTGTTACAGTACAAGTCCTGCATTCAAAATGTTACTCAAGTAAAATTAGGAAAGTATCATCAAATAGTTGAAGTAGCGACAGTAAAAGTAGTCATTGTGCAGATTGGTCCATTTCAGAATAATATATATGATATGTTTTATAATGATTGATCATCAAAGTGTTCTCAAAGCTGGTAAAGGTGCAGCTAGTTTGAATGACTTTGTATACTGCAGGGTAGCTTGTGAATTTACTCCAGGTGGAACTAAAGTCTGATTTAACACTTGATTATATTTCACATCATTCATCCACACATCTGTGAAGTAACTAAAGGGATTAAATACATGTAGTGGAGTAAAAGTACACCATGTACCTCTGAACTGTAGTGGAGTGGAAGTACAAAGTAGCATATGGAAATACTCAAGTAAAGTACAAGTACCTAGGGGAGGATCTTGTAAATATGCTTTGTGTGTGTGTGTGTGTGTGTGTGTGTGTGTGTGTGTGTGTGTATGTGTGCGTGTGTGTGTTTATGTGTATGACTAAGGTGGACGAAAATGACTTGTAATAACTCTGATGCAAATAGACCAATAGTTTGGTTTATGAGCAATGACCTGCAAAACGAGCCATTCCCATCAGCCTTAGCTGCACGATGCTTTATTGCTGTTTATCAAATGTTAGCACTGTAATCTAAGATGGTGATGAACTTTATAAACGTTATCTCCATTCTGATGTTGAAATGCCCAAAGCCTCACAGAGTCCATGTGGCTGTAGACTTTTAGTTTTGTTTTCATTTCATATCTCACAAACCTGAGGGGATTTACCAGAAACGGGCACATGACGATGCAGGCTGAATCATTTGCCAATAAAACAAAAGTTTAATTACTGTTTGCGTAAACTAAAGTAGAAGGAAGGATGAGGACGCTCAGCTGTGTTTATTGAGAGATTGAACTGTAACACAACACCATAAAATCAAACCCAATTATAATCATATAACAATAAAAGCACATATCCTCGTGTTGAGGGCGATGCCACGTCCAGCGCTCTGTCGCTGTGCAGGCAGCTGTATATAAACACTGCCTGATAAAAGGTATAAGGACACTCATATAAGATGGTTAATGACTTCATTGTAAAATATCTGCTGCTAAAACAACCTCCACTCCTCTGGTTTGTGGTGTATTCGGAGAACAAATGCATGCATACTGTATATCCACATTCAGGATACATTTGAGAGAGAGACAGGATACTTTTGGTATCGATGGATTTTCTTGTAAGTAAACACATTGGTATCTGAGGTCCTTGTCTCCTGTCTCCAGGTTTTCTGGCAGATTTTGGGATCCAGCTGCAGTGATTTGCTCCCATTTCGCTACTGGATCATTAGTGATTGCTAAAAAGTAACGATCAGCTTCAATCTGCACCCAAATGTAGGTAGTTGTCTTTATATTGCACCCAGAAGAAGTGCTTGTCTCCATTTGCCATCCGTCCATTGGAGCTAAAGTGCAATTACGATAATAGATGTTCTGATAGTGTTGCAACAAAGACTGTGCTGTCAAAAAGAACAGGTGTTTTTGTTTTCAATAATATAATCAAATAAAATGGACATTGACTAAAGTTCTGTTACGAAAACAATGGTATTTATGTTTTAATTTTTTTTTTGTCAATTTATTTAACATGTTAGAAACAAAGCAAACAATAATGATAATAATAATAAAAATAATAATAACAAAGAGAAGCAAAATAAAAAAACCTTCAAGGTATACAAATACAAAATATTAATTCTCAAAACGTTCAAAAGGGGCTATGACTTTAAACTGAATTAAAAAAATGTAAAAAAATCTCAAACGTGTTTCGTCTCGTTTGCCCCTCATGAAATAGCTATCCCCAACGCGGCCGCAGTCAGATGGGTGTAGGAGCCATGAAACGTACAAAGTCATGCATTTGGTTTGAATACAAATTAGTGTTGTCCGGAGACAACATCTCCTGTGCTTTCAAAGGACACGAGGCTTCCCGCTCTCCATCACTGTGTGAGTTTAAACACTGAGTCATTAAAGTTCTCCTATTATGCAAAATGCACTTTTTGATGTCTTTTATACATGTGTCCTTGGTGTGTCAGGGAACTCACAAAGTGTCAGAAAAGAAAGGCCTCTCTCTTTTCCTCCGTACCCACATCTCTAGAAACGGGGGTAGAACGGAGCTGATCCAGATTTGCGTCCAATATGACGTAATATCAGCAGCTACTGACCCAGAATCAGCAGTTCTCTAACAGGGCTGAAATAGATGGATATGAGGGATTTCTAAAATACATGATCTGTTTGGTTTTTTGAGCAAAACACATCATAGACATGTTTTTATATATTTTTATATATCTGAGACTCGTAATATATGCCCAAAAATAGCATGATAGGAGACCTTTAAATTAGATGTTTTGAAGTGGGGTTGTATCAAATCAGAAATCCTTTACTTGTCCCACAGCAAGGAAATTAAGTGTGTGTGTGTGTGTGTGTGTGTGTGTGTGTGTGTGTGTGTGTGTGTGTGTGTGTGTGTGTGTGTGTGTGTGTGTGTGTGTGTGTGTGTGTGGAAGAGAGGGTGACACAGGGTCGTTGTATTTTTGTTGACCGCAAGCTTTAGGATTGCTCTGATCATTATATCAATGTCTATGTCTGCGTAAAACAAGCTGATCATCTCATTTTTCATTAAACTACATTATTATTCACTACAATCTTGATTTCAGTAAGTACTCTTTTTGATAGCGTGTCATACAATAGCAAACAGGCCCGTCCTCAGCCTCTCAGCAACTTTGTTTGTTTCCTGCTGTCGCTACAATTGGTCTAAAACCACCTCTGAATCCACTGGTGTTCCTCCAGCAGGCCTAATCACCAGTGTGAATGATGGGAGAGTAAAAAGGGAGGAAGTCCCCCTCCCCTCCCTCCCCTCTCCTCCCTAACTCTCCCTCTCTATCTCTACCACCATGAGCATCTGCCCAGAAATGAACAGATGTAGGCACCTGCGTTCTGGGCTCACATATGCGCACATGTCCCCCTCCCAAAAAAAAACAAAAACCCCCTTTCAACCTTCCCTGGGACCCGGAGCCCACCACAATGGGGGACAGATCAGGGATGCAGTAACCAAATACTGCCGATCCCCCCAGGACCCCCGCTCTGTTAGAGGCATTGTCACCAGTTATATCAAGTGGCTGCACCAAACAATCTGCTGTATGACTGCTCATTTCAGACATGACATAATTCAGAGGGACAGAGAGGGGGGGACGGGGGAGGGAGGGGGAGGACAGAGGTGGCGTCTGGAGGATTTCTACAGTATGGATCCAATATCCAGAGGTCAGAATCAGAATCCCTTTAATAGTCCCTCAGAGGGGACATGCACGTTGTTAGAGCATGAGACAAAGACAGCTTAGTGTAAAGCATGCATCACAAAGTATCAAAGATTAAAAAAAAGTGGGAGAAATACTCAGATCTTTAGTAGAAGTACCAGAGTGTAGGAATACTGTGTTTATTATGGATGGTATTATAACGCAGTATTTATATGGTGGCTGTAATGGAGGGTGTTTCCAGAGGTGTAGAGTATTTGATTTACTCAAGTACTTTACTTTAGTTTTGGTAAAGTAAATTACTTTCATGCTTTTCTAATTTGACTAAAGAAATGTTTTCCAATGTGAGACCTTTACGTACAAAGTATTTCTCAGTGTTGTGAAGTAACATTACTCAAGTACTGTACTTAAGTTTTGAGGTACTTGTACTTTACTTGAGTATTTTTTGCTACTGTGTACTTCTCCTCCACTACAGTTCAGAGGTAAAAGGTGTACTTTTACTCCACTACATGTATTTAATACCTTTAGTTACTTTGCAGATGTGGATGAATGATGTGAAATATAATCAAGTGTTAAATCAGACTTTAGTTCCACCTGGAGTAAATTCACAAGCTACCCTGCAGTATACAAAGTCATTCAAACTAGCTGCACCTTTACCAGCTTTGAGAACACTTTCATGATCAATCATTATAAAACATATCATATATATTATTCTGAAATGGACCAATCTGCACAATGACTACTTTTACTGTCGCTACTTTAACTATATTTAGATGAGAATACTTTTCTACTTTTACTTGAGGAACATTTTGAATGCAGGACTTGTACTGTAACAGAGTATTCCTACACTCTGGTACATCTACTTTTACTCAAGTACAAGATCTGAGTACTTCTACTTTTACTCAAGTACAAGATCTCAGTACTTCTACTCTTACTCAAGTACAATATCTGAGTACTTCTACTTTTACTGAAGCACAAGATCTGAGTACTTCTACTTTTACTCAAGTACAAGATCTGAGTACTTATACTTTTACTGAAGTACAAGATCTGAGTACTTATACTTTTACTGAAGCACAAGATCTGAGTACTTCTACTCTTACTGAAGTACAAGATCTCAGTACTTCTCCCACCTCTGGTTGAAAGCAAAACTATTAAGTTCAACATAGTATTTTGTATTTAAACGTAATATTATTGCTTTCAACTAACCTAATACAGTTATTTGAAATCTGTTGACATACTTGAATACATTTAATTAAAGTCAACGTTTATGTTTTTTCAGTGTACTTGAGTAAATGTACTTCCCACCTCTGTAAATTGAGGGTGTTTCAAACATCAGATTTTGATTGAATTGATGGGGATAAGTGGCCGTTGGGCTGCTGTACAATTTGACTCATGTTTAAACTCTTTAAAACAGAACAATTTGGGTTTTTTTGTGCAAAAAAATGACAAACAATTCATTCGCTGTTAGTTTTAGCACCTCAGATATGTGTGTATAGGCCGGTCAAGTCCATCCACACCATGTCCCAGTTTGGTGTGGATTCAAACACTTGATTGAATTGATGGGGATAAGTGGCCGTTGGGCTGCTGTGGAGGAGGGGGGGGCGGGCGGCAGGTGCTAGCTGTGGTTCAGGATGAAAGAGAGGCAGGGTGCTACAAGACCAGGTTACACTTAAAAAGCCTTGTTTTTGTCCTGAAAGGAGGCCAGCAGCCCACCGGTAGAGCAGCGATAATAACCCCCCCGCCCTCCATCTCTCAGCTGCTGCCGACAGAGGATCCTCTCGCACCTGTTGTCTCCCCTCTTTGTCTCCCTGGCTAGCGTTAGCATGTTGTTCTTCTTGTCCTTTATTAAGACTAGCATGAGCATTGGCCATTCTTCCTGGGGTCCTCACACACACTGTCAAACATACATAGAACAAAACTAAAACAAATCATTTCATGCAATTTACAACTTCTATACGAAGTGAAAACTAAAACTGGTCATCTAATTTTAGCCATCATAAGAAAAAACTAATAATTGTACATAATAATACGTACACATAGGCACAAGCCCAGTTCAATTATACTTTATAACACTGAGATAATGTGAGCATGCTACACCTCAGGAATGCTAACCCGTCCAGAGGCTAATGGTCCCAGGAGAGAGCTTAGAGAGAGGTGGGGGGAACCAGCAGGGAAGCTTTAGTGGACAAGACAAGGAGAAGGAGGGTGAGGAAAGGGAGGGAGGAAAAGGAGGGAGGGAGGGTGCGTTCCTCCAAAGCCAGTGTCCTCTCTCCTGTCCAGAGCCCTGTCCTAAATCACTGGCCCCCGGGGGAAGGCTCTCCTTTGTGAGGAGACCCTGCAAGCTGGGCCGCCAGCTGCCAGCGTCATGCCCCCCCTCACACACACACACACACACACACACACACACACACACACACACACACACACACACACACACACACACACACACACACACACACACACACACACACACACACACACACACACACACACACACACACACACACACACACACACACACACACACACCTTCAGCACCATGACAATGCTGGCCGCAGCAGAGCATTAAAAAGGACTTGGAGGAGCCTCTGGAGAAAGGCCACATGTTTTTAACAGGAACTATAATGATGACAAACTCTGAGCCGGGTTACAGAGCACGACACGGTAACCTGGAGGAAGGAGTACTCAGATCTTGTAGAAGTAGAAGTACTCAGATCTTGTAATAGTAGAAGTACTCAGATCTTGTAAAAGTAGAAGTGCTCAGATCTTGTTCTTGAGTAAAAGTAGAAGTACCAGAGTGTAGGAATACTCTGTTACAGTAAAAGTCCTTCATTCAAAATGTTACTCAAGTAAAAGTAGAAAAGTATTATCATCAAAATATAGTGAAAGTAGCGACAGTAAAAGTAGTCATTCTGCAGATTGGTCCATTTCAGAATAATATATAAGATATGTTTTATAATGATTGATCATGAAAGTGTTCTCAAAGCTGGTAAAGGTGCAGCTAGTTTGAATGACTTGTATACTGCAGGGTAGCTTGTGAATTCACTCCAGGTGGAACTAAAGTCTGATTTAACACTTGATTATATTTCACATCATTCATCCAGACATCTGTGAAGTAACTAAAGGTAATAAATACATGTAGTGGAGTAAAAGTACACCATTTACCTCTGAATCTTACCTAAGTACGGTACTTGAGTTAATCTATTTAGTTCCTTTACACTACTGTCGATCACCTGGATGCAGTAGCACTCAGATCTGAACAGTGTAGACATTTTTTCTTCGAAATAAAAAGTCTGGCATTCGAAGAAAAGCCAAACAGATATCTAATATATATTATATCGCTGAATTCTAATTGGTAATCCACTTGATAAAGGTGGAGCTATATTTAATTAGAAGTCCTTTACTCGTCCCAGAGCGGGGAAATGTACAGTGTAAAGAGCAATGCACAATGTTCTAGATGTTGCCATATAGGCTAAGCGTAATCTGCAGGTTGATGGCATTAAAAGAAAACACTGCCTTGAACGTGTTTCCCCCTCAGAGTAATACATCATAGCAAGAGAGATCATCATTTCTGTGTGATGGTGCAAAACTTACTTAATTTGGAGCGGAGATTTAGAAGAAAGAGCAGCTTGATTGAAGAAGGCGATCCACAAAGATCCCAGCTGTGAATCACTCCTCAGTCCTTTTAAATCCAAGGAGATTTCAACAGTTTCTTCTTCACTTTCGCTTTCTGACTCCACCGTCAGCATAACACCCAGACTTCAACCTTTAGAATATCAAAAGCAAAGTTCATGCTTCATAATGCTGACGCTAGTCTTATGAAATCAGATTAATTGTTATGATCTCTTTAACATTTACCCCTATTAGTCTAGGAAAATTGCCCCTTGATTATGTTTTAGACCAGGGAAGTATTTCTGAAGATAACCAAGAAGACGAGATCTGTGTAATTGGTGAAACATTTAAAGAGGAATATTATGTCTCAACTTTAAAGAGTCCTCTCCTGCTGATGTTCAGGTGTATATCAGTATGTAGTGTCTCTACTTTAAAGAGTCCTCTCCTGCTGATGTTCAGGTGTATATCAGTATGTAGTGTCTCTACTTTAAACAGTCCTCTCCTGCTGATGTTCAGGTGTATATCAGTATGTAGTGTCTCTACTTTAAAGAGTCCTCTCCTGCTGATGTTCAGGTGTATATCAGTATGTAGTGTCTCTACTTTAAAGAGTCCTCTCCTGCTGATGTTCAGGTGTATATCAGTATGTAGTGTCTCTACTTTAAAGAGTCCTCTCCTGCTGATGTTCAGGTGTATATCAGTATGTAGTGTCTCTACTTTAAAGAGTCCTCTCCTGCTGATGTTCAGGTGTATATCAGTATGTAGTGTCTCTACTTTAAAGAGTCCTCTCCCTGCTGATGTCCAGGTGTATATCAGTATGTAGTGTCTCTACTTTAAAGAGTCCTCTCCTGCTGATGTTCAGGGTGTATATCAGTATGTAGTGTCTCTACTTTAAAGAGTCCTCTCCTGCTGATGTTCAGGTGTATATCAGTATGTAGTGTCTCTACTTTAAAGAGTCCTCTCCTGCTGATGTTCAGGTGTATATCAGTATGTAGTGTCTCTACTTTAAAGAGTCCTCTCCTGCTGATGTTCAGGTGTATATCAGTATGTAGTGTCTCTACTTTAAAGAGTCCTCTCCTGCTGATGTTCAGTTGTCTATCAGTATGTAGTGTCTCTACTTTAAAGAGTCCTCTCCTGCTGATGTTCAGTTGTCTATCAGTATGTAGTGTCTCTACTTTAAAGAGTCCTCTCCTGCTGATGTTCAGGTGTATATCAGTATGTAGTGTCTCTACTTTAAAGAGTCCTCTCCTGCTGATGTTCAGGTGTATATCAGTATTTAGTGTCTCTACTTTAAAGAGTCCTCTCCTGCTGATGTTCAGGTGTATATCAGTATGTAGTGTATCTTCTTTAAAGAGTCCTCTCCTGCTGATGTTCAGGTGTATATCAGTATTTAGTGTCTCTACTTTAAAGAGTCCTCTCCTGCTGATGTTCAGGTGTATATCAGTATGTAGTGTCTCTACTTTAAAGAGTCCTCTCCTGCTGATGTTCAGGTGTATATCAGTATGTAGTGTCTCTACTTTAAAGAGTCCTCTCCTGCTGATGTTCAGGTGTATATCAGTATGTAGTGTCTCTACTTTAAAGAGTCCTCTCCTGCTGATGTTCAGGTGTATATCAGTATGTAGTGTCTCTACTTTAAAAGAGTCCTCTCCTGCTGATGTTCAGGTGTATATCAGTATGTAGAGTCTCTACTTTAAAGAGTCCTCTCCTGCTGATGTTCAGGTGTATATCAGTATGTCGTGCCTCTACTTTAAAGAGTCCTCTCCTGCTGATGTTCAGGTGTATATCAGTATGTAGTGTCTCTACTTTAAAGAGTCCTCTCCTGCTGATGTTCAGGTGTATATCAGTATGTAGAGTCTCTACTTTAAAGAGTCCTCTCCTGCTGATGTTCAGGTGTATATCAGTATGTAGTGTCTATACTTTAAAGAGTCCTCTCCTGCTGATGTCCAGGTGTATATCAGTATGTAGTGTCTCTACTTTAAAGAGTCCTCTCCTGCTGATGTTCAGGTGTATATCAGTATGTAGTGTCTCTACTTTAAAGAGTCCTCTCCTGCTGATGTTCAGGTGTATATCAGTATGTAGTGTCTCTACTTTAAAGAGTCCTCTCCTGCTGATGTTCAGGTGTATATCAGTATGTAGTGTCTCTACTTTAAAGAGTCCTCTCCTGCTGATGTTCAGGTGTATATCAGTATGTAGTGTCTCTACTTTAAAGAGTCCTCTCCTGCTGATGTTCAGGTGTATATCAGTATGTAGTGTCTCTACTGGGACATGTCTCCTTTAATGTTCAGAAAGCTCTTTATTTTTCTCATACTGCCTGTGCTGCAGCACCTCTTTTCACCCTCTGTCTGAAACCAGAGCCCAGTCTGCTCTGATTGGTTAGCTGGCCGGCTCTGTTGTGATTGGTCAACCGCTTAGAGATGTCCCACCCCTTTAGCCTATAACGTACAATGTGTTGGAGCGCTAGCCAATAGGAGCAGGAGTGTTACATAGTGATGTCACTTTGTTGTGTGATGATGGTTCTCCAGGTTTAGCGGTGGCTAACTAATCAATGCTAGATGATCAGACTGAGAGAGTGTCTGCTCTGTAAAGAACGGTCACCAAACCATTAAAGAAAAAGGCAGAATGGACTCACGTTAAAATATGGTTTTCTTCCATGTTGAAAAAGGACAGTTCCCTCAATCAAAACAAACTCCTTTTTTGCACACAGCTTCACAATTTCCCTCAAAACTGATCATCATTTCTGAGAGAACACCAGAAGAAGCCGCCCTGTTCTCGGACACATTAGCGCAGTGTTTAATTTGCAGGCTTTAAATGAATCTGCCTCGTCAGACGAAAGTGTTGCAGCTTCACTAAATGGACAAATTCACTCAGACATTATTATTGTGCTTTTTTTTATATTTCATCCCCCAGTAGTCTCTGTCATCCATAGCTAAGGGAGGCGTGCTCCATTGTGCAGCGTCTAATGATGATTGTAATGATGCCTTGTCCATCTTTGATAAGAAACAGCACGCCCCTCATTAAATGCCCCGGGGCCCCGGTTCTCATGGCTGCCGGTCCTCGATCCCGAGTCGGACAGCAGGCGAGGGGAGGTGGGGAAAATGGGGGAGGAGAGGGAGGCGAGACGACACCCGTGGCACACGCCTGTTGACCGAGCCACAAAGCAAAAGCGTGTGACACTCGCCCCTCCCCCCCCTCTCCCATTGTCCTCACCCCGGGTCCCACAGACAAGACCAATCCTGTTACCCTCACCCCCTTCCACCCTCCACCCTACATCCCTCACCCCTTTCTTGCAACCACACACTCTGCTCACACACTCCCCTTCTTGCACTTAATTTAAGTATTCTTACACTGCACTGTAACTCTTATTCATGTGTTTTATACCTGTGTAACCACACTGCTACCTGCACAATTACAAGTATATATATTTGAACCTTTATACATATCTGTATGTAAGTATATTTAACCTGTTCAGAGTTTAACTCATGGCATTTTTGTCATTTCAATTAATACTACATGTTTATTCTAATTTTATCTTGTTTTTTTATTCTTATTATCCAATACTTTCTGTCTTATTCTGTTGCTGCTTTAACACCTGAATTTCCCAACAGGGATCAATAATCTTATTATCTTATTTTATCTTCATTTGGCCCTACATTGTGTACATGGGTTTTTCTTTCACTTTCAATATATTTGACTTTTTAGTTCTGTTTTATTTTGTAGTTTGTGATTTATATATATTGTGTTTGTTTATTTTCACATTATGTGCAATGCCTTGTTTTAACATGCTGCTGTGACGTAAACATTTCCAAGTTGGGATCAATAAAGTAAATCTTATCTTATCTTTGCTTTTTAATGACTGTTTTTAAAGGTAATTTTATAATGTGTTTCCTCTGCACTATTTCATAATGCTCTTCATTTGTGTCAAGCACTTTGACTTGCCTTGCGTTGGAAGGTTCTGTATAAATAAACGTTCCTTCTCCTCTCTCCTCCACAATCAGTTTGATCAATCAGCTGATCCCTCTTTTTCTCACACATCCCCTCCCCCCTTTAACCATCAGCTGCTACGAAATGTGGAAATCCATCATTGTGTGAAGAAGGTGCATGTTTTTTGTTTTTTTGTATTGGTCCAGGAGGTTTTTTGGAAAGGGGGGGGGGGCTTTAATAGTTGTTGTTGTCTGATCCCCGTTCTCAAGCTTCCTATAGCTTATTGGGGTGTCCCATTTCAAGGTTTGGAGGTAACACGCTACAAAGTACAAACTACAAAGTACAATCTAAAAAGTACAATCTAAAAAGTACAAGCTACAAAGTACAAGCTAAAAAGTACAATCTAAAAAGTACAAGCTACAAAGTACAAGCTACAAAGTACAAGCTATAAAGTACAAGCTAAAAAGTACAAGCTACAAAGTACAAGCTACAAAGTACAAGCTACAAAGTACAAGCTACAAAGTACAAGCTACAAAGTACAAGCTACAAAGTAACATGCTACAAAGTACAAGCTACAAAGTACAAGCTACAAAGTAACAACCTACAAAGTACAAGCTACAGAGTACAAGCTACAGAGTACAAGCTACAAAGTACAAGCTACAAAGTAACATCCTACAAAGTACAAGCTACAAAGTAACAAGCTACAAAGTAACAAGCTACAAAGTACAAGCTACAAAGTACAAGCTACAAAGTAACATCCTACAAAGTACAAGCTACAAAGTAACATCCTACAAAGTACAAGCTACAAAGTACAAGCTACAAAGTACAAGCTACAAAGTACAAGCCAGAAAGTACAAGCTACAAAGTACAAGCTACAAAGTAACATCCTACAAAGTACAAGCTACAAAGTACAAGCTACAAAGTAACAAGCTACAAAGTACAAGCTACAAAGTAACAAGCTACAAAGTAACAAGCTACAAAGTACAAGCTACAAAGTAACAAGCTACAAAGTACAAGCTACAAAGTAACAAGCTACAAAGTAACAAGCTACAAAGTACAAGCTACAAAGTAACAAGCTACAAAGTAACAAGCTACAAAGTAACAAGCTAAAAAGTACAAGCTACAAAGTAACAAGCTACAAAGTACAAGCTACAGAGTACAAGCTACAGAGTACAAGCTACAAAGTACAAGCTACAAAGTACAAGCTACAAAGTACAAGCTACAAAGTACAAGCTACATGAGGAGACAGAGCAAAGATGTCCGAGTCTCACAGCAGAGAAAAACATGCTTGTAGTGTACATCGTGGAAGACATTTTGAATGTTTCAACAGTGAAATCGCCGTCTTTCAGAATCATATTGAGCACGATAAAGGTAACGGGCGGCCACAATCGGATAGGACTGACAAAACTGAAACGTTGACTTTAATTAAATGATCTTTAATTTTTATGCATTCTTCTTAGTTAACATTAAGCTGTCTTTGGCTCTTTTCTGCTGTAACAATGTAAATGTCCCCTCTGTGGGACTAGTAAAGGTATTCTGATTCTGATTCTGATAATACATTTAATTAAAGTCAACGGTTCAGTTTGTTGCATTTCACAAGTCTTCCATTATGTCTCATGACTGTACCTGTGTTTTTATTTAACTTGTGAACAAATGGTGATGGTGGTGATTGTGGTGATGGTGGTGATGGTG